>NW_026909594.1:600000-900000 GCF_033115175.1 Lepus europaeus | reverse complement strand
GAACTGTGGCAAACAAACATGATATTTCTGTTTTTATCGATGATATTTTATGCACTTGCCTAACGAAAAGACTTTGCTTTTCTCCAAAACCATTTTTACTGTGGTTTTCTCAGCCCATTGTATACAAATTCCACACCAGTTTGTCCGTATATGACTGGATGAAAACGGAAGTATATGGTTTTGTATTGGCTAACTCAATCCGAATTATTGTGAAAGCCTCTGTGTTTGTGTTTTCTAGATATTATCAACGGACTTAATTGTTTTGAATGTTTTTTATCAGGGAACATTTTATTTTGAGCTTGGATACAGTAATTGGTTCCACATGGAGACACCAGCTCTATGTATTCGTATTTCCTAGGGAGAAAGCTAGAAAAACTGTGGCAAACAAACATGATATTTCTGTTTGTGTAGATAACATTTTATGCACTTGCCTAATGAAAAAACTTTGCTTTCACCAAAACCATTTTTACTGTGATTTTCTCGGTTCATTGCATATGAATTCCACACCACTTTGTCCGTATATGACTGGATGACACCGGAAATATCGGGTTGTGTTTTTCTTAACTGAAAACGAAATATTGCTACATCCTCTGTGTTTGTGTTTTCTGGATATTATCGATGTACTTTATTGTTTTGAATGTTTTTATCAGGGAACATTTAATTTTGTACCATTGCAACACTAATTGGTTCATCATGGGGACACCAGCTCTACACATTCGTATTTTCTAGGGAGAAAGCTAGAGGAACTGGGGCAAAGAAACATGATATTTTTGTTTCTATCGATGACATTTTATGCACTTGCCTAACGAAAAGACTTTGCTTTTCCCCAAAACCAGTGTTACTGTGATTTTCTCTGTCCATTGCATACGAATTCCACACCTGTTTACCGGATATGACTGGAGCTAACCAGAAATATCCGGTTTTATTTTGGCTAACTCAATCCCAGATATTGCTATAGACTCTGTGTTTGTTTATACCTGATATTATCCACGGAATTTATTGTTTTGAATGTTTTTTATCAGGGAACATTTTATTTTGATCTTGGAAACACTAATTGGTTCCACATGGAGACAGCAGCTCTACACATTCGTATTTTCTAGGGAGAAAGCTAGAGGAACTGCGGCAAACAAACATGATATTTCTGTTTGTATAGATGACATTTTATGCACTTGCCTAACGAAAAGACTTTGCTGTTCTCCAAAAACATTTTTACTGTGATTTTCTCGGTCCATTGCATACGAATTCCACAACACTTTGTCCAGGTATGACTGGATGAAACCAGAAATATCTGGTTGTGTTTTGGCTAACAAAATCCGAAATATTGTGAAAGCCTGTGTTTGTATTTTCTGGATATTATCGAAGGACTTATTGTTTTGAATGTTTTTATCAGGGAACATTGAATTTTGTACCTTTGAAACACTAATTCGTTCATCATGGGAACACCAGCTCTACACATTCGTATTTTCTGGGGAGAAAGCTTGAGGAACTGTGGCAAACATACATTATATTTCTGTTTGTCTAGATGACATTTTATGTACTTGCCTAACGAAAAGACTTTGCTTTTCTCCAAAACCATTTTACTGTGATTTTCTCGGTCCATTGCATACGAATTCCACACCACTTTGTTCAGATATTACTGGATGAAACCAGAAATATCTGGTTGTGTTTTTGCTAACTCAATTCGAAATATTGCTACAGACTCTGTGTTTGTGTATTCCTGATATTCTCCAAGACTTTATTTTTTTCAATGTTTTTTTTTTCTGGGGACATTTAATTTTGTGCTTGGAAACACTAATTGGTTCCACATTGACACACCAGCTGTACACATTCTTATTTTCTAGGGTGAAAGCTAGAAGAACTACGGCAAACAAACATGATATTTCTGCTTGTATCGATGACATTTTATGCACTTGCCCAACGAAAAGCCTTTGCTTTTCACCAAAACCTTTTTTACTGTGATTATCTCGTTCCATTGCATACGATTCCACACCAATTTGTCTCGAATATGACTGGATGAAACCAGAAATATCTGGTGGTGTTTGTGCTTACTCAATCCGAAATATTGCTACGGCCTCTGTGTTTGTGTATTCCTAATATTATCCATGGACTTTATATTTTTCAATGTTTTTTTTCATTGAACGTTTAATTTTGTGCTTGGAAACACTAATTGGTTCCACATGGAGACAGCAGCTCTACACATTCGTATTTTCTAGGGAGAAAGGTAGAGGAACTGCGGCAAACAAACATGATATTTCTGTTTGTATAGATGACATTTTATGCACTTGCCTAACAAAAAGACTTTGCTTTTCTCCAAAACCATTTTTACTGTGATTTTCTCGGTCCATTGCATATGAATTGCACACCCCTTTTCTGAATATGGCTGGATGAAACCACAAATATCCGGTTTTGTTTTGGCTAACTCAAATCCAGATATTGCTACAGCCTCTGTGTTTGTGTTTTCTGGATATTAACGATGGAATTTATTGTTTTGAATGTTTTATCAGGGTCCATTTCATTTTGTACCATTGAAACACTAATTGGTTCATCCTGGGGACACCAGCTCTACACATTCGTATTTTCTAGGGAGAAAGCTAGAGGAACTACGGCAAAGAAACATGATATTTCTGTTTGTATTGATGAGATTTTATGCACTTGCCTAAAGAAAAGACTTTGCTGTCCTCCAAAACCATTTTTACTGTGATTTTCTTGGTCCATTGCATACGAATTCCACACTATTCTGTTGGGATATGACTGGATGAAACCAGAAATATCTGGTTGTGTTTTGGCTAACTCAATCCGAAATATTGTGAATGCCTCTGTGTTTGTGTTTTCTGGATATTATCGAATGATTTTATTGTTTTGAATGTTTTTATCAGGGAACATTTCATTTTGTACCATTGAAACACTAATTGGTTCATCATTTGGTCACCAGCTCCTAACATTCGTACTTCTAGTGAGAAAGCTAGAGGAACTGCGGTAAACAAACATGATATTTCTCTTTTTATTGATGATATTTTATCTACTTGCCTAACGAAAAGACTTTGCTGTTCTCCCCCAAACCATTTGTACTGTGATTTTCTCGGTCCATTGCATACGAATTCCACACCAGTTTGTCTGGGTATGACTGGATGAAACCGGAAATATCCGCTTGTGTTTTGGCTATCTCAATCCGAAATATTGTGAAAGACTCTGTGTTTGAGTTTTCTGGATATTATAGATGGACTTTATTGTTTTGAATGTTTTTATCAGGGAATATTTCATTTTGTACCATTGAAAACTAATTGGTTCATCATGGGGACACCAGCTCTACACATTCATATTTTCTAGGTAGAAAGCTAGAGGAACTGCGGCAAACAAACGTGATATTTTGTTTGTATAGATGACATTTTATGCAGTTGCCTAATGAAAAGACTTTGCTTTTCTCCAAAAGCATTTATACTGTGATTTTCTCGGTCCATTGAATACGAATTCCACACCCCTTTGTCCGGATATGACTGGATGAAACCGGAAATATCCGGTTTTTTTTTGGCTAACTCAATCCCAGATATTGTTACAGCCTCTGTCTTTGTGTTTTCTGGATATTATCAATGGACTTTATTGTATTGAATGTTTTTTATTGGGGAACATTTTATTTTGAGCTTGGATACAGTAATTGGTTGCACATGGAGAAACCAGCTCTACATATTCGTATTTTCTCGGTAGAAAGCTAGAGGAACTGCGGCAAACAAACATGATATTTCTGTTTGTATAGATGAAATATAAGCACTTGCCTAATGAATAGACTTTGCTTTTCTCCAAAACAATTTTTACTGTGATTTTCTTGGTCCATTGCATATGAATTGCACACCACTTTGTCTGAATATGGCTGGATGAAACCACAAATATCCGGTTGTGTTTTGGCTAACTCAATCCGAAATATTGTGAAAAACTCTGTGTTTGTCTTTTCTATATATTATCAATGGACTTTATTGTTTGAATGTTTTTCATTGGGGAACATTATATTTTTTTTCTTGGATACAGTAATTGGTTCCACATGGAGACACCAGCTCTACATATTCATATTTTCTCGGTAGAAAGCTAGAGGAACTGTGGCAAACAAACATGATATTTCTGTGTGTATCAGTGATATTTTATGCACTTGCCTAACGAAAAGACTTTGCTTTTCTCCAAAACCATTTTTACTCTGATTTTCTAAGCCCATTGCATACGAATTCCACACCAGTTTGTCCGGATATTACTGGATGAAACCAGAAATATCCGTTCGTGTTTCGGCTAACTCAATCTGAAATATTGTGAAAGCCTCTGTGTTTGTGTTTTCTGGATATTATCGAAGGACTTTATTGTTTTCAATGTTTTTATCAGGGAACATTTCATTTTGTGCCGTTGAAACACTAATTGGTCCATCATGTGGTCACCAGCTCCAAACATTCGTACTTCTAGTGAGAAAGCTAGAGGAACTGTGGCAAACAGACATGATATTTCTATTTGTATCCATGATATTTTATATACTTGCCTAATGAAAAGACTTTGCTGTTCTCCCCCAAACCATTTGTATTGTGATTTTCTCGGTCCATTGCACAGGAATTCCACACCAGTTTGTCTGGATATGACTGGATGAAACCGGAAATATCCGGTTGTGTTTTGGCTATCTCAATCTGAAATATTGTGAAAGCCTCTGTGTTTGTGTTTTATGGATATTATCGATGGACTTTATTGTTTTGAATGTTTTTTATTGGGGAACATTTTATTTTGAGCTTGGATACAGTAATTGGTTCCACATGGAGACACCAGCTCTACATATTCGTATTTTCTAGGGAGAATGCTAGAGGAACTGCGACAAACAAACATGATATTTCTGTTTGTATAGATGACATTTTATGTACTTGCCTAATGAAAAATCTTTGCTTTTCTCCAAAAACATTTATAATGTGATTTTCTCTGTCCATTGCATACGAATTCCACACCCCTTTGTCCGGATATGACTGGATGAAACCGGTAATATCCAGTTTTGTTTTGGCTAACTCAATCCCAGATATTGCTACAGACTCTGTGTTTGTGTTTTCTGGATATTATCACTGGACTTTATTGTTTGGAATGTTTTTCATCGGGGAACATTTTATTTTGAGCTTGGATAAAGTAATTGGATTCACATGGAGACACCAGCTCTAAATATTCGTATATTCTAGGTAGAACCCTAGAGGAACTGCGGCAAACAATCAAGATATTTCTGATTGTATAGATGACATTTTATGCACTTGCCTAACGAAAGGACTTTGCTTTTCTCCAAAACCAGTTTTACTCTGATTTTCTCAGTCCAATGCATACGAATTCCACACTAGTTTGTCCAGAAATGACTGGTTGAAACCAGAAATATCCGGTTGTGTTTTGGCTAACTCAATCCGAAATATTGTGAAAGCCTCTGTGTTTGTGTTTTCTGGATATTATCGATGGACTTTACTGTTTTGAATGTTTTTATCAGGGAACATTTCATTTTGCACCGTTAAAACACTAATTGGTCCATCATGTGGTCACCAGCTACAAACATTCGTACTTCTAGGGAGAAAGCTAGAGTAACTGCGGCAAACAAACATGATAATTCTGTTTCTCTAGATGACATTTTAAGCTCTTTCCTAACAAAAATACTTGCTTTTCTCCAAAACCATTTCTACTGTGATTTTCTCGGTCCATTGCATACGAATTCCACACCCCTTTGTCTGGATATGACTGGCTGAAACCAGAAATATCCGGTTTTGTTTTGGCTAACTCAATCCCAGATATTGCTAATGCCTCTGTGTTTGTGTTTTCTGGATATTATCAATGCACTTTATTGTTTTGAATGTTTTTATCAGGGAACATTTTATTTTGTGCCGTTGAAACACTAATTGGTCCATCATGGGGACACAAACTCTAAACATTCATACTCCTAGGGAGAAAGCTAGAGGTACTGCGGCAAACAAACATGATATTTCTGTTTGTATAGATGACATTTTATGCACTTGCCTAACGAAAAGTCTTTGCTTTTCTCCAAAACCATTTATACTGTGATTTTCTCGGTACATTGCATATGAATTCCACACCCCGTTGTCCAGATATGACTGGATGAAACCAGAAATATCCGGTTTTGTTTTGGCTAACTCAATCCCAGATATTGCTACAGCCTCTGTGTTTGTGTTTTCTGGATATTCTCAATGGACTTTATTGTTTTGAATTTTTTTTATTGGGAACATTTTATTTTGAGCTTGGATACAGTAATTGGTTCCACATGGAGACACCAGCTCTGCATATTCGTATTTTCTCGGTAGAAAGCTAGAGGAACTGCGGCAAACAAACAAGATATTTATGTTTGTCTAGATGACATTTTATGCACTTGTGTAACGAAAAGACTTTGCTTTTCTCCAAAACCATTTGTACTCTGATTTTCTTAGCCCATTGCATACGAATTCCACACCAGTTTGTCCGGATATAACTGGATGAAACCAGAAATACCCGGTTGTGTTTTGGCTAACTCAATCCGAAATATTGTGAAAGCCTCTGTGTTTGTGTTTTCTGGATATTATCGATGGACTTTATTGTTTTGAATATTTTTATCAGCGAACATTTTTTTTTGAGCTTGGAAACACTAATTGGTTCATCATGGGGACACCAGCTCTACACATTCGTATTTTCTAGGGAGAAAGCTAGAGGAACTGTGGTATAGAAACGTGATATGTTGGTTTGTATAGATGACATTTTATGCACTTGCCTAACGAAAAGACTTTGCTTTTCTCCAAAACCATTTTTATTATGATTTTCTCAGCCTATTGCATACGAATTCCACACCACTTTGTCCGGATAGGACTGGCTGAAACCAGAAATATCCAGGTTTTTTTTGTTTAACTCAATCCCAGATATTGCTACAGACTCTGTGTTTGTACTTTCTGGATATTATCGGTGGACTTTATTGTTTTGAATGTTTTTTTCAGGGAACATTTAATTTTGAGCTTGGATACAGTAATTGGTTCCACAAGGAGACTCCAGCTCTACATATTCGTATTTTCTAGGTAGAAAGCTAGAGGAACTGTGACAAACAAACATGATATTTCTGTTTGTATAGATGACATTTTATCCACTTGCCTAACGAAAAGACTTTGGTTTTCTCCAAAACCATTTTTACTGTGATTTTCTCGGTCCATTGCATACAAATTCCACACCACTTTGTCCGGATATGACTGGATGAATTCGGAAATATCCGGTTGTGTTTTGCTAATTCATCCGAAATATTGTGAAAGCCTCTGTGTTTGTGTTTTCTGGATATTATCGATGGACTTTGTGGTTTTGAATTTTTTATCAGGGAACATTTAATTTTATACCGCTGAACACTAATTGATCATTATGGGGACACTAGCTCTACACATTCCTATTTTCTAGGGAGAAAGCTAGAAGAACAGTGACAAACAAACATGATATTTCTGTTTGTTTAGATGACATTTAATGCACTTGCCTAACGCAAAGACTTTGAATTTCTCCAAAACCATTTGTACTGTGATTTTCTCGGTGCATTGCATACGAATTCCACACCACTTTCTCCGGATATGACTGGATGAAACTGGAAATATCCGGTTTTGTTTTGGCTAACTCAATCCCAGATATTGCTTCAGCCTCTGTGTTTGTGTATTCCTGATATTATACACAGACTTTATTGTTTTGAATGTTTTCTTATCTGGGAACATTTAATTTTGTGCTTGGAATCACTAATTGTTTCCACAAGGAGACACTAGCTCTAAACATTCGTATTTTATAGGGAGAAATCTAGAGGAACTGCGACAAACAAGCACGATATTTCTGTTTGTCTAGATGACATTTTATGCACTTGCCTAATGAAAAGACTTTGCTGTTCTCCAAAACCATTTTTACTTTGATTTTCTCGGTCCATTGCATACGAATACCACACCAATTTCTGAGGATATGACTGTTTGAAAACGGAAATATTTTGTTTTGTTTTGGCTAACTCAATCCCAGATATTGCTACAGCCTCTGTGTTTGTGTATTCCTGATATTATCCGGACTTTATTGCTTTGATTTTTTTATCAGGGAACATTTATTTTTGTTCTTGGAAACACTAATTGGTTCCACATGGAGACACCAGCTCTACACACTCGTATTTTCTAGGGAGAAAGCTAGAGGATCTGTGGCAAACAAACATGATATTTCTGTTTGTACAGATGACATTTTATGCACTTGCCTAACGAAAAGACTTTGCTTTTCTCCAAAACCATTTTTACTGTGATTTTCTCGGTCCATTGCATACGAATTCCAAGCAACTTTGCCCAGATATGACTGGATGAAACCGAAATATCCGATTGTGTTTTGGCTAACTCAATCCGAAATATTGTGAAAGCCTCTCTGTTTGTGTTTTCTGGATATTATCGATGGACTTTATTGTTTTGAATGTTTTTATCAGGGAACATTTCATTTTGCACCGTTAAATAATAATTGGTTCATCATGGGGACAACAGCTCTACACATTCGTATTTTCTGGGGAGAAAGCTAGAGGAACTGTGGCAAACATGATATTTATGTATGTGTAGAGGACATTTTATGCACTTGCCTAACGAAAAGACTTTGATTTCCTCCAAAACCATGTTTACTGTGATTTTCTCGGTCCTTTGCTTAGGAATTCCACACCAGTTTGTCCGGATATGACTGGATGAAACCAGAGCTATCCGGTTGTGTTTAGGCTAACTCAATCCCAGATATTGCTACAGCCTCTGTGTTTATGTTTTCTGGATATTATCAATGGACTTTATTGTTTTGAATGTTATTTATCAGGGAACATTTCATTTTGTACCGTAGAAATACTAATTGGTTCATCCTGGGGACACCAGCTCTACACATTCGTATTTACTAGGGAGAAAGCTCGAGGAACTGCGGCAAACAAACATGATAACTCTGTTTGTATAGATGACATTTTAAACACTTGCCTAACGAAAAGACTTTGCTTTTCTCCAAAATCATTTTTACTGTGATTTTCTAAGCAGCGTTGCATACGAATTCCACACCACATTGTCCGGATATGACTGGATGAAACCGGAAATATCCGGTTGTGTTTTCGCTAACTCAGTCCGAAATATTGCTACAAACTCTGTGTTTGTGTTTTCCGGATATTATCCATGGACTTTATTGTTTTGAATGTTTTTTTTTTTCAGGGAACATTTTTTTTTTTTAGCTTGGAAACACTAATTGGTTCCACATGGAAATACCAGCTCTGCACATTCATATTATCTAGGGAGAACGCTAGAGGACCTGAGGCAAACAAACATGATATTTCTGTTTGTATAGATGACATTTTATGCACTTGCCTAACGAAATGATTTGCTTTTCTCCAAAAGCATTTTTACTGTGATTTTCTCGGTCCATTGCATACGAATTCCAAACCACTTTGTGTGGACGTGACTGGATGAATTCAGAAATATCCGGTTGTGTTTTGGCTAACAAAATCTGAAATATTGCTACAGCCTCTGTGTTTATGTTTTCTGCATATTATCGATGGACTTTATTGTTTTGAATATTTTTATCAGGGAACTTTTATTTTTGTACCAAAGAAACACTAATTGGTTCATCATGGGGACACCAGCTCTACACATTCGTATTTTCTATGGAGAAAGCTTGAGGAACTGCGGCAAACATAGCTGATATTTCTGTTTGTCTAGATGACATTTTATGCACTTGCCTAACGAAAAGACTTTGCTTTTCTCCAAAACCATTTTTACTGTGATTTTCTCGGTCCATTGCATATGAATTCTACACCAGTTTGTCTGGATATGACTGGATGTAACCGGAAAAATATCCGGTTTAGTTTTGGCTAACTCAATCCGAAATATTGTGAAAGCCTTTGTGTTTGTGTTTTCTGGATATTATCGATGGACTTTATAGTTTTGAATGTTTTTGTCTGGGAACATTTCATTTTGTACCATAGAAATACTAATTGGTTCATTCTGGGGACACCAGCTCCACACATTCGTATTTTCTAGGGAGAAAGCTTGAGGAACTGTGGCAAACAAACATGATAATTCTGTTTGAATAGATGACATTTTATACACTTGCCTAACAAAAAGACGTTGCATTTCTCCAAAACCATTTTTACTGTGATTTTCTCGATCCATTGCATATGAATTCCACACCAGTTTGACCAGATATGACTGGATGTAACCGGAAATATCCGGTTTAGTTTTGGCTTAATCAATCTCAGATATTGCTACAGCCACTGTGTTTGTGTTTTCCGGATATTATTCATGGACATTATTGTTTTCAATATTTCTTATCAGGGAACATTTAATATTTTGCTTGGAAACACAAATTGGTTCCAAATGGAGACACCAGCTCTGCACATTCATAATTTCTAGCGAGATAGCTAGAGGAACTGCTGCAAACAAACATGATATTTCTGTTTGTATAGATGACATTTTATGCACTTGCCTAACGAAAAGACTTTGCTTTTCTCCAAACCCATTTTTACTGTGATTATCTCGGTCCATTGGATACAAATTCCAAACCATTTTGTCTAGATATGACTGGATGAAACCAGAAATATCCGGTTGTGTTTTGGCTAACTCAATCTGAAATATTGTTAAAGCCTCTATGTTTGTGTTTTCCGGATATTATCGACGTACTTTATTGTTTTCAATATTTTTATCATGGAACATTTCATTTTCTACCGTAGAAACACTAATTGGTTCATCATGGGGACAGCAGCTCTACACATTCGTATTTTCTGGGGAGAAAGCTAGAGGAACTCTGGCAAACATGATATTTATGTCTGTGTAGAGGACATTTTATGCACTTGCCTAACGAAAAGACTTTGCTTTCCTCCAAAACCATTTTTACTGCGATTATCTCAGTCCATTGCATACGATTTCCACACCATTTTGTCCGGATATGACTGGATGAAACCGGAGATATCCGGTTGTGTTTAGGCTAACTCAATCCCAGATATTGCTACAGCCTCTGTGTTTGTGCTTTCTGGATATTATCGATGGACTTTAGTTTTTTGAATATTTGTTATCAGGGAACATTTCATTTTGTACCATAGAAACACTAATTGGTTCATCCCGGGGACACCAGCTCTACACATTCGTATTTTCTGGGGAGAAAGCTAGAGGAACTGTGGCAAACATGATATTTATGTATGTGTAGAGGACATTTTATGCACTTGCCTAATGAAAAGACTTTGCTTTCCTCCAAAACCATTTTTACTGCGATTATCTCAGTCCATTGCATACGATTTCCACACCATTTTGTCCGGATATGACTGGATGAAACCAGAGATATCCGGTTTTGTTTTTGCTAACTCAATCCCAGATATTGCTACAGCCTCTGTGTTTGTGTTTTCTGGATATTATCAATGGACTTTATTGTTTTGAATATTTTTTATCAGGGAACATTTCATTTTGTACCGTAGAAACACTAATTGGTTCATCCTGGGAACACCAGCTCTACACATTCGTATTTTCTAGGGAGAAAGCTCGAGGAACTGCGGCAAACAAACATGAGAACTGTTTTTGTATAGATGACATTTGAAACACTTGCCTAACGAAAAGACTTTGCTTTTCTCCAAAATCATTTTTACTTTGATTTTCTAAGCAGCATTGCATACGAATTCCACACCACGTTGTCCGGATATGACTGGATAAAACCGGAAATATCCGGTTGTGTTTTCGCTAACTCAGTCCGAAATATTGCTACAAATTCTGGGTTTGTGTATTCCTGATAATATCCACGGACTTTATTGTTTTGAATGTTTTTTTTTTTCAGGGAACATTTAATTGTTTGCTTGGAAACACTAATTGTTTCCACAGGGAGATACCAGCTCTGAAGATTGATATTATCTAGGGAGAAAGCTAGAGGACCTGCGGCAAACAAACATGATATTTTTGTTTGTATAGATGACATTTTATGCACTTGCCTAACGAAATGACTTTGCTTTTCTCCAAAATCATTTTTACTGTGATTTTCTCGTCCCATTGCATACGAATTCCACACCACTTTGTCCGGATATGACTGGATGAAACCAGAAATATCAGGTTTTGTTTTTGCTAACTCAATCCTAAATATTGCGAAAGCCTCTGTGTTTGTGATTTCTGGATGTTATCGAAGGACTTTATTGTTTTGAATGTTTTTTATCAGGGATCATTTCATTTTGTACCGTAGAAACACTAATTGGTTCATCCTGGGGACACCAACTCTACACATTCGTATTTTCTAGGGAGAAAGCTCGAGGAACTGTGGTAAAAAACCATGAAAATTCTGTTTGTATAGATGACATTTTATCTACTAGCCTAATGAAAAGTTTGCTGTTCTCCAAAACCTTTTTTACTGTGATTTTCTCGGGCCATTGCATACGAATTCCACACGACTTTGTCCGGATATGACTGGATGTAACCGGAAATATCCGGTTTTGTTTTGGCTAACTCAATCCCAGATATTGCTACAGCCTCTGTGTTTGTGTTTTCCGGATATTATCGATGGACTTTATTATTTTGAATATTTTTATCAGGGAACATTTAATTTTGTACCGTTGAAACACTAATTGGTTCATGATGGGAACACCAGCTCTACACATTTGTATTTTCTAGGGACAAATCTAGAGGAATTGCGGCAAACAAACACGATATTTCTGTTTGTCTAGATGACATTTTATGCACTTGCCTAACGAAAAGACTTTGCTTTTCTCCAAAACCATTTTTACTCTGATTTTCTCAGTCCATTACATATGAATTCCAGAAAAATTTGTCCGGATATGGCTGGATGAAACTAGAAATATCCGGTTGTGTTTTGGCTAACTCAATCCCAGATATTGCTACAGCCTCTGTGTTTGTGTTTTCTGCATATTATCAACGAACTTTATTGTATTGAATATTATTTATTGGGGAACATTTTTTTTTGTGCTTGGATACAGCAATTGGTTCCACATGGAGAAACCAGCTCTACACATTCATATTTTCTATGGAGAAAGCTAGAGGAACTGCGGCAAACATACCTGATATTTCTGTTTGTATACATGACATTTTATGCACTTGCCTAACGAAAAGACTTTGCTTTTCTCCAAAACCATTTTTACTGTGATTTTCTCGGTCCATTGCATATGAATTCTACACCAGTTTGTCTGGATATGACTGGATGTAACCGGAAAAATATCCGGTTTAGTTTTGGCTAACTCAATCCGAAATATTGTGAAAGCCTTTGTGTTTGTGTTTTCTGGATATTATCGATGGACTTTATAGTTTTGAATGTTTTTGTCTGGGAACATTTCATTTTGTACCATAGAAATACTAATTGGTTCATTCTGGGGACACCAGCTCCACACATTCGTATTTTCTAGGGAGAAAGCTTGAGGAACTGTGGCAAACAAACATGATAATTCTGTTTGAATAGATGACATTTTATGCACTTGCCTAACAAAAAGACGTTGCATTTCTCCAAAACCATTTTTACTGTGATTTTCTCGATCCATTGCATATGAATTCCACACCAGTTTGACCAGATATGACTGGATGTAACCGGAAATATCCGGTTTAGTTTTGGCTTAATCAATCTCAGATATTGCTACAGCCACTGTGTTTGTGTTTTCCGGATATTATTCATGGACATTATTGTTTTCAATATTTCTTATCAGGGAACATTTAATATTTTGCTTGGAAACACAAATTGGTTCCAAATGGAGACACCAGCTCTGCACATTCATAATTTCTAGCGAGATAGCTAGAGGAACTGCTGCAAACAAACATGATATTTCTGTTTGTATAGATGACATTTTATGCACTTGCCTAACGAAAAGACTTTGCTTTTCTCCAAACCCATTTTTACTGTGATTATCTCGGTCCATTGGATACAAATTCCAAACCATTTTGTCTAGATATGACTGGATGAAACCAGAAATATCCGGTTGTGTTTTGGCTAACTCAATCCGAAATATTGTTAAAGCCTCTATGTTTGTGTTTTCCGGATATTATCGACGTACTTTATTGTTTTCAATATTTTTATCAGGGAACATTTCATTTTCTACCGTAGAAACACTAATTGGTTCATCATGGGGACACCAGCTCTACACATTCGTATTTTCTACGGAGAAAGCTAGAGGAACTGCGGCAAACATGATATTTATATTTCTGTAGATGACATTTTATGCACTTGCCTAACGAAAAGACTTTGGTTTTCTCCAAAACCATTTTTACTCTTATTTTCTCGGTCCATTGCATATGAATTCCACACCAGTTTGTCTGGATATCACTGGATGAAACCGGAGATATCCGGTTTTGTTATGGCTAACTGAATCCCAGATATTGCTGCAGCCTATGTGTTAGTGTTTTCCTGATATTATCCATGGACTTTATAGTTTTGAATGTTTTTTATCAGGGAACATTTAATTTTTTGCTTTGAAACACTAATTGGTTCCAAATGAAGACACCAGCTCTACACATTCGTAATTTCTAGGGTGATAGCTAGAGGAACTGCGGCAAACAAACATGATATTTCTGTTTGTATCGGTGATATTTTATCTATTTGCCTAATGAAAAGACTTTGCTGTTCTCCAAAACCATTTTGACTGTGATTTTCTCAGTCCATTGCATACGAATTCCACACCAGTTTGACCGGATATCACTGGATGAAACCGGAAATATCCGGTAGTATTTTGGCTAACACAATCGCAGATATTGCTACAGACTCTGTGTATGTGTTTTCTGGATTTTATCAATGGACTGTATTGTTTTGAATTTTTTTTACCAGGGAACATTCTATTTGGAGCTTGGAAACTGTAATTGGTACAACATGGAGACACCAGCTCTACATATTCTTATTTTCTAGCGAGAAAGCTAGAGGAACTGCGGAACAAACTTTATATTTCTGTATGTATAGCTGACATTTTATCCACTTGCCTAACGAAAAGACTTTGCTTTTCTCCAAACCCATTTTTACTGTGATTATCTCGGTCCATTGGATACAAATTCCAAACCATTTTGTCTAGATATGACTGGATGAAACCAGAAATATCCGGTTGTGTTTTGGCTATCTCAATCCGAAATATTGTGAAAGCCTCTATGTTTGTGTTTTCCGGATATTATCGACGTACTTTATGGTTTTCAATATTTTTATCATGGAACATTTCATTTTCTACCGTAGAAACACTAATTGGTTCATCATGGGGACAGCAGCTTTACACATTCGTATTTTCTGGGGAGAAAGCTCGAGGAACTGTGGTAAAAAACCATGAAAATTCTGTTTGTATAGATGACATTTTATCTACTAGCCTAATGAAAAGTTTGCTGTTCTCCAAAACCTTTTTTACTGTGATTTTCTCGGGCCATTGCATACGAATTCCACACCACTTTGTCCGGATATGACTGGATGAAACCGGAGATATCCGGTTGTGTTTAGGCTAACTCAATCCCAGATATTGCTACAGCCTCTGTGTTTGTGTTTTCCGGATATTATCGATGGACTTTATTATTTTGAATATTTTTATCAGGGAACATTTAATTTTGTACCGTTGAAACACTAATTGGTTCATGATGGGAACACCAGCTCTACACATTTGTATTTTCTAGGGACAAATCTAGAGGAATTGCGGCAAACAAACACGATATTTCTGTTTGTCTAGATGACATTTTATGCACTTGCCTAACGAAAAGACTTTGCTTTTCTCCAAAACCATTTTTACTCTGATTTTCTCAGTCCATTACATATGAATTCCAGAAAAATTTGTCCGGATATGGCTGGATGAAACTAGAAATATCCGGTTGTGTTTTGGCTAACTCAATCCCAGATATTGCTACAGCCTCTGTGTTTGTGTTTTCTGCATATTATCAACGTACTTTATTGTATTGAATATTATTTATTGGGGAACATTTTTTTTTGTGCTTGGATACAGCAATTGGTTCCACATGGAGAAACCAGCTCTACACATTCATATTTTCTATGGAGAAAGCTAGAGGAACTGCGGCAAACATACCTGATATTTCTGTTTGTATACATGACATTTTATGCACTTGCCTAACGAAAAGACTTTGCTTTTCTCCAAAACCATTTTTACTGTGATTTTCTCGGTCCATTGCATATGAATTCTACACCAGTTTGTCTGGATATGACTGGATGTAACCGGAAAAATATCCGGTTTAGTTTTGGCTAACTCAATCCGAAATATTGTGAAAGCCTTTGTGTTTGTGTTTTCTGGATATTATCGATGGACTTTATAGTTTTGAATGTTTTTGTCTGGGAACATTTCATTTTGTACCATAGAAATACTAATTGGTTCATTCTGGGGACACCAGCTCCACACATTCGTATTTTCTAGGGAGAAAGCTTGAGGAACTGTGGCAAACAAACATGATAATTCTGTTTGCATAGATGACATTTTATGCACTTGCCTAACAAAAAGACGTTGCATTTCTCCAAAACCATTTTTACTGTGATTTTCTCGATCCATTGCATATGAATTCCACACCAGTTTGACCAGATATGACTGGATGTAACCGGAAATATCCGGTTTAGTTTTGGCTTAATCAATCTCAGATATTGCTACAGCCACGGTGTTTGTGTTTTCCGGATATTATTCATGGACATTATTGTTTTCAATATTTCTTATCAGGGAACATTTAATATTTTGCTTGGAAACACAAATTGGTTCCAAATGGAGACACCAGCTCTGCACATTCATAATTTCTAGCGAGATAGCTAGAGGAACTGCTGCAAACAAACATGATATTTCTGTTTGTATAGATGACATTTTATGCACTTGCCTAACGAAAAGACTTTGCTTTTCTCCAAACCCATTTTTACTGTGATTATCTCGGTCCATTGGATACAAATTCCAAACCATTTTGTCTAGATATGACTGGATGAAACCAGAAATATCCGGTTGTGTTTTGGCTAACTCAATCCGAAATATTGTTAAAGCCTCTATGTTTGTGTTTTCCGGATATTATCGACGTACTTTATTGTTTTCAATATTTTTATCAGGGAACATTTCATTTTCTACCGTAGAAACACTAATTGGTTCATCATGGGGACACCAGCTCTACACATTCGTATTTTCTACGGAGAAAGCTAGAGGAACTGCGGCAAACATGATATTTATATTTCTGTAGATGACATTTTATGCACTTGCCTAACGAAAAGACTTTGGTTTTCTCCAAAACCATTTTTACTCTTATTTTCTCGGTCCATTGCATATGAATTCCACACCAGTTTGTCTGGATATCACTGGATGAAACCGGAGATATCCGGTTTTGTTATGGCTAACTGAATCCCAGATATTGCTGCAGCCTATGTGTTAGTGTTTTCCTGATATTATCCATGGACTTTATAGTTTTGAATGTTTTTTATCAGGGAACATTTAATTTTTTGCTTTGAAACACTAATTGGTTCCAAATGAAGACACCAGCTCTACACATTCGTAATTTCTAGGGTGATAGCTAGAGGAACTGCGGCAAACAAACATGATATTTCTGTTTGTATCGGTGATATTTTATCTATTTGCCTAATGAAAAGACTTTGCTGTTCTCCAAAACCATTTTGACTGTGATTTTCTCAGTCCATTGCATACGAATTCCACACCAGTTTGACCGGATATCACTGGATGAAACCGGAAATATCCGGTAGTATTTTGGCTAACACAATCGCAGATATTGCTACAGACTCTGTGTATGTGTTTTCTGGATTTTATCAATGGACTGTATTGTTTTGAATTTTTTTTACCAGGGAACATTCTATTTGGAGCTTGGAAACTGTAATTGGTACAACATGGAGACACCAGCTCTACATATTCTTATTTTCTAGCGAGAAAGCTAGAGGAACTGCGGAACAAACTTTATATTTCTGTATGTATAGCTATTTTATCCACTTGCCTAACGAAAAGACTTTGCTTTTCTCCAAACCCATTTTTACTGTGATTATCTCGGTCCATTGGATACAAATTCCAAACCATTTTGTCTAGATATGACTGGATGAAACCAGAAATATCCGGTTGTGTTTTGGCTATCTCAATCCGAAATATTGTGAAAGCCTCTATGTTTGTGTTTTCCGGATATTATCGACGTACTTTATGGTTTTCAATATTTTTATCATGGAACATTTCATTTTCTACCGTAGAAACACTAATTGGTTCATCATGGGGACAGCAGCTTTACACATTCGTATTTTCTGGGGAGAAAGCTCGAGGAACTGTGGTAAAAAACCATGAAAATTCTGTTTGTATAGATGACATTTTATCTACTAGCCTAATGAAAAGTTTGCTGTTCTCCAAAACCTTTTTTACTGTGATTTTCTCGGGCCATTGCATACGAATTCCACACCACTTTGTCCGGATATGACTGGATGAAACCGGAGATATCCGGTTGTGTTTAGGCTAACTCAATCCCAGATATTGCTACAGCCTCTGTGTTTGTGTTTTCCGGATATTATCGATGGACTTTATTATTTTGAATATTTTTATCAGGGAACATTTAATTTTGTACCGTTGAAACACTAATTGGTTCATGATGGGAACACCAGCTCTACACATTTGTATTTTCTAGGGACAAATCTAGAGGAATTGCGGCAAATAAACACGATATTTCTGTTTGTCTAGATGACATTTTATGCACTTGCCTGACCAAAAGACTTTGCTTTTCTCCAAAACCATTTTTACTCTGATTTTCTCAGTCCATTACATATGAATTCCAGAAAAATTTGTCCGGATATGGCTGGATGAAACTAGAAATATCCGGTTGTGTTTTGGCTAACTCAATCCCAGATATTGCTACAGCCTCTGTGTTTGTGTTTTCTGCATATTATCAACGTACTTTATTGTATTGAATATTATTTATTGGGGAACATTTTTTTTTTGTGCTTGGATACAGCAATTGGTTCCACATGGAGAAACCAGCTCTACACATTCATATTTTCTATGGAGAAAGCTAGAGGAACTGCGGCAAACATAGCTGATATTTCTGTTTGTATACATGACATTTTATGCACTTGCCTAACGAAAAGACTTTGCTTTTCTCCAAAACCATTTTTACTGTGATTTTCTCGGTCCATTGCATATGAATTCTACACCAGTTTGTCTGGATATGACTGGATGTAACCGGAAAAATATCCGGTTTAGTTTTGGCTAACTCAATCCGAAATATTGTGAAAGCCTTTGTGTTTGTGTTTTCTGGATATTATCGATGGACTTTATAGTTTTGAATGTTTTTGTCTGGGAACATTTCATTTTGTACCATAGAAATACTAATTGGTTCATTCTGGGGACACCAGCTCCACACATTCGTATTTTCTAGGGAGAAAGCTTGAGGAACTGTGGCAAACAAACATGATAATTCTGTTTGCATAGATGACATTTTATGCACTTGCCTAACAAAAAGACGTTGCATTTCTCCAAAACCATTTTTACTGTGATTTTCTCGATCCATTGCATATGAATTCCACACCAGTTTGACCAGATATGACTGGATGTAACCGGAAATATCCGGTTTAGTTTTGGCTTAATCAATCTCAGATATTGCTACAGCCACGGTGTTTGTGTTTTCCGGATATTATTCATGGACATTATTGTTTTCAATATTTCTTATCAGGGAACATTTAATATTTTGCTTGGAAACACAAATTGGTTCCAAATGGAGACACCAGCTCTGCACATTCATAATTTCTAGCGAGATAGCTAGAGGAACTGCTGCAAACAAACATGATATTTCTGTTTGTATAGATGACATTTTATGCACTTGCCTAACGAAAAGACTTTGCTTTTCTCCAAACCCATTTTTACTGTGATTATCTCGGTCCATTGGATACAAATTCCAAACCATTTTGTCTAGATATGACTGGATGAAACCAGAAATATCCGGTTGTGTTTTGGCTAACTCAATCCGAAATATTGTTAAAGCCTCTATGTTTGTGTTTTCCGGATATTATCAACGTACTTTATTGTTTTCAATATTTTTATCAGGGAACATTTCATTTTCTACCGTAGAAACACTAATTGGTTCATCATGGGGACACCAGCTCTACACATTCGTATTTTCTACGGAGAAAGCTAGAGGAACTGCGGCAAACATGATATTTATATTTCTGTAGATGACATTTTATGCACTTGCCTAACGAAAAGACTTTGGTTTTCTCCAAAACCATTTTTACTCTTATTTTCTCGGTCCATTGCATATGAATTCCATACCAGTTTGTCTGGATATCACTGGATGAAACCGGAGATATCTGGTTTTGTTATGGCTAACTGAATCCCAGATATTGCTGCAGCCTATGTGTTAGTGTTTTCCTGATATTATCCATGGACTTTATAGTTTTGAATGTTTTTTATCAGGGAACATTTAATTTTTTGCTTTGAAACACTAATTGGTTCCAAATGAAGACACCAGCTCTACACATTCGTAATTTCTAGGGTGATAGCTAGAGGAACTGCGGCAAACAAACATGATATTTCTGTTTGTATCGGTGATATTTTATCTATTTGCCTAATGAAAAGACTTTGCTGTTCTCCAAAACCATTTTGACTGTGATTTTCTCAGTCCATTGCATACGAATTCCACACCAGTTTGACCGGATATCACTGGACGAAACCGGAAATATCCGGTAGTATTTTGGCTAACACAATCGCAGATATTGCAACAGACTCTGTGTATGTGTTTTCTGGATTTTATCAATGGACTGTATTGTTTTGAATTTTTTTTACCAGGGAACATTCTATTTGGAGCTTGGAAACAGTAATTGGTACAACATGGAGACACCAGCTCTACATATTCTTATTTTCTAGCGAGAAAGCTAGAGGAACTGCGGAACAAACTTTATATTTCTGTATGTATAGCTGACATTTTATCCACTTGCCTAACGAAAAGACTTTGCTTTTCTCCAAACCCATTTTTACTGTGATTATCTCGGTCCATTGGATACGAATTCCAAACCATTTTGTCTAGATATGACTGGATGAAACCAGAAATATCCGGTTGTGTTTTGGCTATCTCAATCCGAAATATTGTGAAAGCCTCTATGTTTGTGTTTTCCGGATATTATCGACGTACTTTATTGTTTTCAATATTTTTATCATGGAACATTTCATTTTCTACCGTAGAAACACTAATTGGTTCATCATGGGGACAGCAGCTCTACACATTCGTATTTTCTGGGGAGAAAGCTAGAGGAACTCTGGCAAACATGATATTTATGTCTGTGTAGAGGACATTTTATGCACTTGCCTAACGAAAAGACTTTGCTTTCCTCCAAAACCATTTTTACTGCGATTATCTCAGTCCATTGCATACGATTTCCACACCATTTTGTCCGGATATGACTGGATGAAACCAGAGATATCCGGTTTTGTTTTTGCTAACTCAATCCCAGATATTGCTACAGCCTCTGTGTTTTTGTTTTCTGGATATTATCAATGGACTTTATTGTTTTGAATATTTGTTATCAGGGAACATTTCATTTTGTACCGTAGAAACACTAATTGGTTCATCCTGGGAACACCAGCTCTACACATTCGTATTTTCTAGGGAGAAAGCTCGAGGAACTGCGGCAAACAAACATGAGAACTGTTTTTGTATAGATGACATTTGAAACACTTGCCTAACGAAAAGACTTTGCTTTTCTCCAAAATCATTTTTACTTTGATTTTCTAAGCAGCATTGCATACGAATTCCACACCACTTTGTCCGGATATGACTGGATAAAACCGGAAATATCCGGTTGTGTTTTCGCTAACTCAGTCCGAAATATTGCTACAAACTCTGTGTTTGTGTATTCCTGATAATATACACGGACTTTACTGTTTTGAATGTTTTTTTTTTTCAGGGAACATTTAATTGTTTGCTTGGAAACACTAATTGTTTCCACATGGAGATACCAGCTCTGAAGATTGATATTATCTAGGGAGAAAGCTAGAGGACCTGCGGCAAACAAACATGATATTTTTGTTTGTATAGATGACATTTTATGCACTTGCCTAACGAAATGACTTTGCTTTTCTCCAAAATCATTTTTACTGTGATTTTCTCGTCCCATTGCATACGAATTCCACACCACTTTGTCCGGATATGACTGGATGAAACCAGAAATATCAGGTTTTGTTTTTGCTAACTCAATCCTAAATATTGCGAAAGCCTCTGTGTTTGTGATTTCTGGATGTTATCGAAGGACTTTATTGTTTTGAATGTTTTTTATCAGGGATCATTTCATTTTGTACCATAGAAACACTAATTGGTTCATCCTGGGGACACCAACTCTACACATTCGTATTTTCTAGGGAGAAACCTCGAGGAACTGTGGTAAAAAACCATGAAAATTCTGTTTGTATAGATGACATTTTATCTACTAGCCTAATGAAAAGTTTGCTGTTCTCCAAAACCTTTTTTACTGTGATTTTCTCGGGCCATTGCATACGAATTCCACACCACTTTGTCCGGATATGACTGGATGAAACCGGAGATATCCGGTTGTGTTTAGGCTAACTCAATCCCAGATATTGCTACAGCCTCTGTGTTTGTGTTTTCCGGATATTATCAATGGACTTTATTATTTTGAATATTTTTATCAGGGAACATTTAATTTTGTACCGTTGAAACACTAATTGGTTCATGATGGGAACACCAGCTCTACACATTTGTATTTTCTAGGGACAAATCTAGAGGAATTGCGGCAAACAAACACGATATTTCTGTTTGTCTAGATGACATTTTATGCACTTGCCTGACCAAAAGACTTTGCTTTTCTCCAAAACCATTTTTACTCTTATTTTCTCGGTCCATTGCATATGAATTCCACACCAGTTTGTCTGGATATCACTGGATGAAACCGGAGATATCCGGTTTTGTTATGGCTAACTGAATCCCAGATATTGCTGCAGCCTATGTGTTAGTGTTTTCCTGATATTATCCATGGACTTTATAGTTTTGAATGTTTTTTATCAGGGAACATTTAATTTTTTGCTTTGAAACACTAATTGGTTCCAAATGAAGACACCAGCTCTACACATTCGTAATTTCTAGGGTGATAGCTAGAGGAACTGCGGCAAACAAACATGATATTTCTGTTTGTATCGGTGATATTTTATCTATTTGCCTAATGAAAAGACTTTGCTGTTCTCCAAAACCATTTTGACTGTGATTTTCTCAGTCCATTGCATACGAATTCCACACCAGTTTGACCGGATATCACTGGACGAAACCGGAAATATCCGGTAGTATTTTGGCTAACACAATCGCAGATATTGCAACAGACTCTGTGTATGTGTTTTCTGGATTTTATCAATGGACTGTATTGTTTTGAATTTTTTTTACCAGGGAACATTCTATTTGGAGCTTGGAAACAGTAATTGGTACAACATGGAGACACCAGCTCTACATATTCTTATTTTCTAGCGAGAAAGCTAGAGGAACTGCGGAACAAACTTTATATTTCTGTATGTATAGCTGACATTTTATCCACTTGCCTAACGAAAAGACTTTGCTTTTCTCCAAACCCATTTTTACTGTGATTATCTCGGTCCATTGGATACGAATTCCAAACCATTTTGTCTAGATATGACTGGATGAAACCAGAAATATCCGGTTGTGTTTTGGCTATCTCAATCCGAAATATTGTGAAAGCCTCTATGTTTGTGTTTTCCGGATATTATCGACGTACTTTATTGTTTTCAATATTTTTATCATGGAACATTTCATTTTCTACCGTAGAAACACTAATTGGTTCATCATGGGGACAGCAGCTCTACACATTCGTATTTTCTGGGGAGAAAGCTAGAGGAACTCTGGCAAACATGATATTTATGTCTGTGTAGAGGACATTTTATGCACTTGCCTAACGAAAAGACTTTGCTTTCCTCCAAAACCATTTTTACTGCGATTATCTCAGTCCATTGCATACGATTTCCACACCATTTTGTCCGGATATGACTGGATGAAACCAGAGATATCCGGTTTTGTTTTTGCTAACTCAATCCCAGATATTGCTACAGCCTCTGTGTTTTTGTTTTCTGGATATTATCAATGGACTTTATTGTTTTGAATATTTTTTATCAGGGAACATTTCATTTTGTACCGTAGAAACACTAATTGGTTCATCCTGGGAACACCAGCTCTACACATTCGTATTTTCTAGGGAGAAAGCTCGAGGAACTGCGGCAAACAAACATGAGAACTGTTTTTGTATAGATGACATTTGAAACACTTGCCTAACGAAATGACTTTGCTTTTCTCCAAAATCATTTTTACTGTAATTTTCTCGTCCCATTGCATACGAATTCCACACCACTTTGTCCGGATATGACTGGATGAAACCAGAAATATCAGGTTTTGTTTTTGCTAACTCAATCCTAAATATTGCGAAAGCCTCTGTGTTTGTGATTTCTGGATGCTATCGAAGGACTTTATTGTTTTGAATGTTTTTTATCAGGGATCATTTCATTTTGTACCATAGAAACACTAATTGGTTCATCCTGGGGACACCAACTCTACACATTCGTATTTTCTAGGGAGAAAGCTCGAGGAACTGTGGTAAAAAACCATGAAAATTCTGTTTGTATAGATGACATTTTATCTACTAGCCTAATGAAAAGTTTGCTGTTCTCCAAAACCTTTTTTACTGTGATTTTCTCGGACCATTGCATACGAATTCCACACCACTTTGTCCGGATATGACTGGATGAAACCGGAAAAATCCGGTTTTGTTTTGGCTAACTCAATCCCAGATATTGCTACAGCGTCTGTGTTTGTGTTTTCCGGATATTATCGATGGACTTTATTATTTTGAATATTTTTATCAGGGAACATTTAATTTTGTACCGTTGAAACACTAATTGGTTCATGATGGGAACACCAGCTCTACACATTTGTATTTTCTAGGGAGAAATCTAGAGGAACTGCGGCAAACAAACACGATATTTCTGTTTGTCTAGATGACATTTTATGCACTTGCCTAACGAAAAGACTTTGCTTTTCTCCAAAACCATTTTTACTGTGATTTTCTCGGTCCATTGCATACGAATTCGACACCACATTGTCTGGATATGACTGGATGAAACCAGACATATCCGGTTGTGTTTTGGATAACTCAATCCGAAATATTGCTACTGCCTCTTTGTTTGTGTTTTCCGGATATTATCCATGGACTTTATTGTTTTGAATGTTTTTATCAGGGAACTTTTTTATAGTACCGTTGAAACACTAATTGGTTCATCAAGGGGACACCAGCTCTACACATTCGTATTTTCTGGGGAGAAAGCTAGAGGAACTGCGGCATACAAAAATGATATTTCTATTGTGTATATGACATTTAATGCACTTGACCTACGAAAAGACTTTGCTTTTCTCCAAAACCATTTTTACTGTGATTTTCTCGGTACATTGCATCCGAATTCCACACCAGTTTGTACGGCTATGACTAGATGAAACCAGAAATATCCAGTTGTGTTTTGGCTAACTCAATCAGAAATATTGTAAAAGCCTCTGTGTTTGTGTTTTCTGGATATTATCCACCAGTTTGTCCGAATATGACTGGATGAAACCGGAGATATCCAGTTTTGTTTTTGCTAACTCAATCCCAGATATTGCTACAGCCTCTGTGTTTGTGCTTTCTGGATATTATCGATGGACTTTATTGTTTTGAATATTTGTTATCAGGGAACATTTCATTTTGTACCGTAGAAGCACTAATGGGTTCATCCTGGGGACACCAGCTCTACAAATTCGTATTTTCTGGGGAGAAAGCTAGAGGAACTGTGGCAAACATGATATTTATGTATGTGTAGAGGACATTTTATGCACTTGCCTAACGAAAAGACTTTGCTTTCCTCCAAAACCATTTTTACTGAGATTATCTCAGTCCATTGCATACGATTTCCACACCATTTTGTCCGGATATGACTGGATGAAACCAGAGATATCCGGTTTTGTTTTTGCTAACTCAATCCCAGATATTGCTACAGCCTCTGTGTTTGTGTTTTCTGGATATTATCAATGGACTTTATTGTTTTGAATATTTTTTATCAGGGAACATTTCATTTTGTACCGTAGAAACACTAATTGGTTCATCCTGGGAACACCAGCTCTACACATTCGTATTTTCTAGGTAGAAAGCTCGAGGAACTGCGGCAAACAAACATGAGAACTTTTTTTGTATAGATGACATTTGAAACACTTGCCTAACGAAAAGACTTTGCTTTTCTCCAAAATCATTTTTACTTTGATTTTCTAAGCAGCATTGCATACGAATTCCACACCACGTTGTCCGGATATGACTGGATAAAACCGGAAATATCCGGTTTTGTTTTCGCTAACTCAGTCTGAAATATTGCTACAAACTCTGTGTTTGTGTATTCCTGATAATATACACGGACTTTATTGTTTTGAATGTTTTTTTTTTCAGGGAACATTTAATTGTTTGCTTGGAAACACTAATTGTTTCCACATGGAGATACCAGCTCTGAAGATTGATATTATCTAGGGAGAAAGCTAGAGGACCTGCGGCAAACAAACATGATATTTTTGTTTGTATAGATGACATTTTATGCACTTGCCTAACGAAATGACTTTGCTTTTCTCCAAAATCATTTTTACTGTGATTTTCTCGTCCCATTGCATACGAATTCCACACCACTTTGTCCGGATATGACTGGATGAAACCAGAAATATCAGGTTTTGTTTTTGCTAACTCAATCCTAAATATTGCGAAAGCCTCTGTGTTTGTGATTTCTGGATGTTATCGAAGGACTTTATTGTTTTGAATGTTTTTTATCAGGGATCATTTCATTTTGTACCGTAGAAACATTAATTGGTTCATCCTGGGGACACCAACTCTACACATTCGTATTTTCTAGGGAGAAAGCTCGAGGAACTGTGGTAAAAAACCACGAAAATTCTGTTTGTATAGATGACATTTTATCTACTAGCCTAATGAAAAGTTTGCTGTTCTCCAAAACCTTTTTTACTGTGATTTTCTCGGACCATTGCATACGAATTCCACACCACTTTGTCCGGATATGACTGGATGAAACCGGAAAAATCCGGTTTTGTTTTGGCTAACTCAATCCCAGATATTGCTACAGCCTCTGTGTTTGTGTTTTCCGGATATTATCGATGGACTTTATTATTTTGAATATTTTTATCAGGGAACATTTAATTTTGTACCGTTGAAACACTAATTGGTTCATGATGGGAACACCAGCTCTACACATTTGTATTTTCTAGGGAGAAATCTAGAGGAACTGCGGCAAACAAACACGATATTTCTGTTTGTCTAGATGACATTTTATGCACTTGCCTAACGAAAAGACTTTGCTTTTCTCCAAAACCATTTTTACTGTGATTTTCTCGGTCCATTGCATACGAATTCGACACCACATTGTCTGGATATGACTGGATGAAACCAGACATATCCGGTTGTGTTTTGGCTAACTCAATCCGAAATATTGCTACTGCCTCTTTGTTTGTGTTTTCCGGATATTATCCATGGACTTTATTGTTTTGAATGTTTTTATCAGGGAACTTTTTTATAGTACCGTTGAAACACTAATTGGTTCATCAAGGGGACACCAGCTCTACACATTCGTATTTTCTGGGGAGAAAGCTAGAGGAACTGCGGCATACAAACATGATATTTCTATTGTGTATATGACATTTAATGCACTTGACCTACGAAAAGACTTTGCTTTTCTCCAAAACCATTTTTACTGTGATTTTCTCGGTACATTGCATCCGAATTCCACACAAGTTTGTACGGCTATGACTAGATGAAACCAGAAATATCCAGTTGTGTTTTGGCTAACTCAATCAGAAATATTGTAAAAGCCTCTGTGTTTGTGTTTTCTGGATATCATCCACCAGTTTGTCCGAATATGACTGGATGAAACCGGAGATATCCAGTTTTGTTTTTGCTAACTCAATCCCAGATATTGCTACAGCCTCTGTGTTTGTGTTTTCTGGATATTATCAATGGACTTTATTGTTTTGAATATTATTTATGAGGGAACATTTCATTTTGTACCGTAGAAACACTAATTGGTTCATCCTGGGGACAACAGCTCTACACATTCGTATTTCTAGGGAGAAAGCTCGAGGAACTGCGGCAAACAAACATGATATTTCTGGGTGTATAGATGACATTTTAAACACTTGCCTAACGAAAAGACTTTCCTTTTCTCAAAAATCATTTTTACTGTGATTTTCTAAGCAGCATTGCATGCGAATTCCACATCACATTGTCTGGATATGACTGGATAAAACCGGAAATATCCGGTTGTGTTTTTGCTAACTCAGTCCGAAATATTGCTACAAACACTGTGTTTGTGTATTCCTTATATTATCCACGGACTTTATTGTTTTAAATGTTTTTTATCAGGGAACATTTATTTTTGTGCTGCGAAAAACTAATTGGTTCCACATGGAGACAGCAGCTCTACACATTCGTGATTTCTAGGGAGATAGCTAGAGGAACTGCAGTAAACAAACATGATATTTCTGTTTATATCAATGATATTTTATCTACTTGCTAATGCAAATACTTTGCTGTTTTCCAAAACATTTTTTACAGTGATTTTCACGGTCCATTGTATACAAATTAGACAGGAGTTTGTCCGGATATGACTGGATGAAACAAGAAATATCCGGTTGTGTTTATGCTAACTCAATCCCAGATATTGCTACAGCCTATGTGTTTGTGTTTTCCGGATATTATCGATGGACTTTATTATTTTGAATATTTTTATCAGGGAACATTTAATTTTATACCATAGAAACTCTAATTGGTTCATCATGGGAACACCAGCTCTACACATTTGTATTTTCTAGGGACAAATCTAGAGGAACTGCGGCAAACAAACATGATATTTCTGGGTGTATAGATGACATTTTATGCACTTGCCTAAGGAAAAGACTTTGCTTTTCTCCAAAACCTATTTTACTCTGATTTTCTCAGTCCATTACATATGAATTCCAGACCGATTTTTCCGGATATGACTGCATGAAACTGGAAATTTCCGGTTGTGTTTTGGCTAAATCAATCCCAGATATTGCTACAGCCTCTGTGTTTGTGTTTTCTGGATATTATCAATGGACTTTATTGTATGGAATGTATTTTATCGGGAAACATTTTATTTTGAGCTTGGATACAGCAATTGATTCCAAATGGAGAAACCAGCTCTACATATTCGTATTTTCTAGGTAGAAAGCTAGAGGAACTGCGGCAAACAAACATGATATTTCTGTTTGTATACATGACATTTTATGCACTTGCCTAATGAAAAGACTTTGCTGTTCTCCAAAATCATCTCTACTGTGATTTTCTGGGTCCATTGCATACGAATTCCACCCCTCTTTATACGATTATGACTGGATGAAACCAGAAATATCCGGCTGTGTTTTGGCTAAAACAAACAGAAATATTGCTACAGCCTCTGTGTTTGTGTTTTATAGATATTATCGACGGACTTTATTGTTTTCAATGTTTTTATCAGGGAACATTTAATTTTGTAGCATTGAAACACTAATTGGTTCATCATGGGGAAACCAGCTCTAAATATTTGTATTTTCTAGAGACAAAGCTAGAGGAACTCCGGCAAATATACATGATATTTCTGTTTGTATAGATGACATTTTATGCAATTGCCTAACGAAAAGACTTTGCTTTTCTCCAAAACTTTTTTACTGTGATTTTCTCAGTCCATTGCATAGGATTCCACACTACTTTGTCCAGAAATGACTGGATTAAACCAGAAATATCTGGTTGAGTTTTCGCAAACTCAACCGAAATATTGCTACAGCTTCTGGGTTTGTGTATTCCTGATATTATCCACAGAATTTATTTTTTTCAATGTGTTTTTTCAGGGAAGATTTAATTTTGTGCTTGGAAACACTAATTGGTTCCACATGGAGATACCAGCTCTGCATATTCGTATTTTCTAGGAAGAAAGCAAGAAGAACTACGGCAAACAAACATGATATTTCTGTTTGTCTAGATGACATTTTATGCACTTGCCTAACGAAAAGACTTTGCTTTTCTCCAAAACCTATTTTACTCTGATTTTCTCAGTCCATTACATATGAATTCCAGACCGATTTTTCCGGATATGACTGCATGAAACTGGAAATTTCCGGTTGTGTTTTGGCTAAATCAATCCCAGATATTGCTACAGCCTCTGTGTTTGTGTTTTCTGGATATTATCAATGGACTTTATTGTATGGAATGTATTTTATCGGGGAACATTTTATTTTGAGCTTGGATACAGCAATTGATTCCAAACGGAGAAACCAGCTCTACATATTCGTATTTTCTAGGTAGAAAGCTAGAGGAACTGCGGCAAACAAACATGATATTTCTGTTTGTATACATGACATTTTATGCACTTGCCTAATGAAAAGACTTTGCTGTTCTCCAAAATCATCTCTACTGTGATTTTCTGGGTCCCTTGCATACAAATTCCACCCCTCTTTATACGATTATGACTGGATGAAACCAGAAATATCCGGCTGTGTTTTGGCTAAAACAAACAGAAATATTGCTACAGCCTCTGTGTTTGTGTTTTATGGATATTATCGACGGACTTTATTGTTTTCAATGTTTTTATCAGGGAACATTTAATTTTGTAGCATTGAAACACTAATTGGTTCATCATGGGGACACCAGCTCTAAATATTTGTATTTTCTAGAGACAAAGCTAGAGGAACTCCTGCAAATATACATGATATTTCTGTTTGTATAGATGACATTTTATGCAATTGCCTAACGAAAAGACTTTGCTTTTCTCCAAAACTTTTTTACTGTGATTTTCTCAGTCCATTGCATAGGATTCCACACTACTTTGTCCAGAAATGACTGGATTAAACCAGAAATATCTGGTTGAGTTTTCACAAACTCAACCGAAATATTGCTACAGCTTCTGGGTTTGTGTATTCCTGATATTATCCACAGACTTTATTTTTTTCAATGTGTTTTTTCAGGGAAGATTTAATTTTGTGCTTGGAAACACTAATTGGTTCCACATGGAGATACCAGCTCTGCACATTCGTATTTTCTAGGAAGAAAGCAAGAAGAACTACGGCAAACAAACATGATATTTCTGTTTGTCTAGATGACATTTTATGCACTTGCCTAACGAAAAGACTTTGCTTTTCTCCAAAAACATTTTTACTGTGATTTTCTCCATCCATTGCGTACGCATTCCGCACGACTTTGTCCGGATATGAATGGATGAAACCAGAAATATCCCGCTTTGTTTTGGCTGTCTAAATCCCAGATATTGCTACAGCCTTTGTGATTGTTTTTCCTGGATATTATCAATGGACTTTATTGTTTTGAATGTTTTTTATCGGGTAACATTTTATTTTGAGCTTGGATAGAGTAATTGATTCCACATGGAGACACCAGCTCTACATATTCGTATTATGTAGGGAGAAAGGTATAGGAACTGACAAACAAACATGATATTTCTGTTTGTATAGCAGACATTTTATGCACTTGCCCAACGCAAATACTTTGCTTTTCTCCAAAACCATTTTTACTGTGATTTTCACGGTCCATTGCATATGAATTCCAAACCACTTTGTCTGGATATGTCTGCATGAAACCAGAAATATCCATTTGTGTTTTTGCTAACTGAAGCCGAAATATTTTAAAAGCCTCTGTGTTTGTGTTTTCCGATATTATCGACGGACTTTATTGTTTTGAATGTTTTTATCAGGGAACATTTAATGTTGTACCATTGAAACACGAATTGGTTCATCATGGGAACACCAGCTCTACACATTCGTATATTCCAGGGAGAAAGCCAGAGGAACTGCGGCAAACAAACATGATATTTCTGTTTGTATAGATGACATTTTATGAAATAGCCTAACGAAAAGACTTTGCTTTTCTCAAAAATCATTTTTACTGTGGTTTTCTCGGTTCATTGCATAGGAATTCCACACCACTTTGTCCGGATATGACTGGATGAAACCAGAAATATCCGATTTTGTTTTGGCTAACTAAATCCGAGTTATTGCTACAGCCTCTGTGTTTGTGTTTTCCAGATATTATCGATGGACTTTATTGTTTTTATCAGGGAACGTTTATTTTAGTACCATAGAAACACTAATTGGTTTATCATGGGGACACTAGCTCTACACATTCGTATTTTCTGGGGAGAATGCTAGAGGAACTGCGGCAAATATGATGTATATGTTTGTGAAGATGACATTTAATGCACTTGCCTAACGAAAACACTATGCTTTTCTCCAAAACCATTTTTACTGTGATTTTGTCCGTCCATTGCATACGAATTCCACACCAGTTTGTCCGGATATAACTAGATGAAACCGGAAATATCCGGTTGTGTTTTGGCTAACTCAATCCCAGATATTGCTACAGCCTCTGTGTTGGTGTATTCCTGATATTATCCACGGACTTTATTATTTGAATGTTTTTTTCAGGGAACATTTAATTTTTTGCTTGGAAACACTAATTGGTTCCACATGGAGACACCAGCACTACACATTCGTATTTTCTAGGGAGAAAGCTAGAGGAACTGCGGCAAACAAACATGATATTTCTGTCTGTATCGATGATATTTTTCTACTTGCCTAATGAAAATACTTTGCTTTTATCCAAAACCATTTGTACTGTGATTTTCTCGGTCCATTGCATACGAATTCCACACCACTTTGTCCGCCTATGACTGGATGAAACCAGAAATATCCGGTTGTGTTTTGGCTAACTCAATCCCAGATATTGGTACAGACTCTGTGTTTTTGTTATGGGGATATTATCAATGAACTTTATTGTTTTAAATGTTTTTTTACCGGGGAACATTTTATTTTGAGCTTGGATAGAGTAATTGATTCCACATGGAGACACCAGCTCTACATATTCGTATTTTCAAGGGAGAAAGGCATAGGAACTGTGTTAAACAAACATGATATTTCTGTTTGTATAGCTGACATTTTAGGCACTTGCCTAATGAAAAGACTTTCCTTTTCTCCAAAACCATTTTTACTGTGATTTTCTTGGTCCATTGATATGAATTCCACACCACTTGGTACGGATATGACTGGATGAAACCAGAAATATCAACTGGTGTTATGGCAAACTCAATCCCAGACCTTGCTTAAGGCACTGCTTTGTGTTTTTTGATATTATCAATGCACTTTATGGTTTTGAATGAATTTAAGCAGGGAATATTTACTTTGGTGCTGGGAAACACTAATTAGCTCCACATGGAGACACAAACTCAACACATTCGTGCTGTCTAGGCAGAAAACTACAGCAATTGCTGCAAAGAAACATGATATTTGTGTTGGTGTAGATGACATTTTATGCACTTGCCCAAGAAAATACTTTGCTATTCTACAAAACCAGTTTGACTGTGATTATCGGAGTCCATTGCATACCAGTTCCACAGCACTTTGTCCCAATATGCCTGGATGAAACCTGAAATATCCTCTTGCGTTATGGCTAACTCAATCCCAGATCTTGCTACACCCTCTGTGTTTGTGTTTTCTGGATATTAACAATGGACTTTACATTTTAGAATTATTTTCAGTAGAGGAAATTTTGTTTTGTGCTGGACATGCTAAGTGCTTCCATATGCAGGCCAAACATGTTCACATTTGTATTTTCTATGCAGAAACCTAGAGCAATCGTTGCAAATAAACAGGATATTTACATTTGCAAACATGACTTTTTATACACGTGGGCAAGAAAAAGTGTTTGCTTTTCTCCAAAACCAGTTTGTGGGTGATTTTCTTAGGCCATTGCATACCAGTTCCACAACACTTTTTCTGGATATGCCTGGATGAAACCAGAAATATCCTCTTGTGTTATGGCTAACTCAATCCTAGATCTTGCTACAGGCTCTGCTTTGTGTTTTTTGATATTAGCAATGGACTTTATGGTTTTGAATGAATTTAAGCAGGGAATATTTTCTTTGGTGCTGGGAAACACTAATTAGCTCCACATGGAGACACAATCTCAACACATTCGTGCTGTCTAGGCAGAAAACTACAGCAATTGCTGCAAAGAAACATGATATTTGTGTTGGTGTAGATGACATTTTATGCACTTGCCTAAGAAAATACTTTGCTATTCTCCAAAACCAGTCTGACTGTGATTATCTGAGTCCATTGCATACCAGTTCCACAGCACTTTGTCTGGATATGCCTGGATGAAACCAGAAATATCCTTTTGTGTTATGGCTCACTCAATCCCAGATCTTGCTACCACCTCTGTGTTTGTGTTTTCTGGATATTATCGATGCACTTTATTGTTTTGAATGTTTTTTATCAGGGAATATTTTATTTTGTACTGCGAAACATTAATTGGTTCCAAATGTAGACACCATATCTACACATTCGTATTTTCTACGAGAATGCTAGAGGAACCGTGGGAAACAAACATGATATTTCTGATTGTATACATGATATTTTATGCACTTCCTAACTAAAGGACTTTGCTTTCATCCAAAACCATTTTCCCTGTGTTTTTTCAGTCTATTGCATACGAATTCTGTACCACTTTGTCCGGATATGACTGGATGAAACCAGAAATATGCGGTTCAGTTTTGGCTAACTCAATCCCAGATATTGCTACAGCCTCTGTATTTGTGTTTTCTGGATATTATCGATGGACTTTATTGTTTTGAATGTTTTTAACATGGAACATTTAATTTTTACTGGGAAACTCTAATTGGGACACCAGCTCTACACATTCGTGTTTTCTAGGGGGAAAGCAAGAGGAACTTCGTCAAACAAACATGATATTTCTCTTTGTATAGATGACATTTTATGCACTTGCCTAATGAAAAGACTTTGCTTTTCTCCAAAACCTTTTTCACTGTGATTTTCTCGGCCCATTGCATACGAATTCCACACCACTTTGTCCGCATATGACTGGATGAAACCGGAAATATCCGGTTGGTTTTGGCTAACCCAATCCCAGATATTGCGACAGCTCCTGTGTTTGTGTTTTCTGGATATTATCGATGGACTTTATGGTTTTCACTGTTTTTATCAGGGAACACTTAATTTTGTTCTTGGAAACACTAATTGGTTCCACATGGAGACACCGGCTCTACACATTAGTATTTTGCAAAGAGAAAGCTATAGGAACAGCGGCAAACAAACATGATATTTCTGTTTGTATAGGTGACATTTCATGCACTTGCCTAACGAAAAGACTTTACTTTTCTCCAAAACCATTTTTACTGTGATTCTCTCGGTCCATTGCATACCAATTCCACACCTGTTTATCCGGATATGCCTGGATGTAACCAGAAATATCCGGTTGTGTTTTCGCTAACTCAATCCCAGATATTGCTACAGGCTCTGTGTTTCTGTTTCCCGGATATTATCAATGGATTTATTATTTTGAATGTTTTTTATCAGGAATATTTAATTTTGTGCTTGGGAAACTCTAGTTCATTCCACATGGAGACACCAGCTCTACATATTCGTGTTTTCTAGGTTGAAAGCTAGAGGAACTGCGGCAAACAAACATAATATTTCATTTTTATTGATTACATTTTATGCAGTTGCCTAACGAAAAGATTTTGCTTTTCTCCAAAACCATTTTCACTGTGACTTTCTCAGTCCAGTCCATTGCATATGAATTCCACAGCACTTTGTCCGGATATGACTGGCTGAACACAGAAATATCCGGCTATGTTTTGGCTAACTCAATGCGAAGTATTGTGAAAGCCTCTGTGTTTGTGTTTTCCGGATATTAACAACGGACTTTATTGTTTTGATAATTTTTATTAGGGAACATTTAATTTTACCAGGGCACATTAAATTTTTTGCTGGGAAACACTAATTGGTTCTACATGGAGACACCAGCTCTGCACATTCGAAATTTCTAGGGAGAAAGCTGGAGGAACGGCAGAAAACAAACATGATATTTTTGTTTGCATAGATGACAATTCAAGCAATTTCCAAGCTAAAAGAATTTGCCTTATTCCAAAACCATTTTTACTGTGATTTCCTTGGTCCATTGCATTCCACACTACTTTGTCCAGATGTGCCTGGATGAAACCAGAAATATCCGGTTGTGTTTTGGCTAACTATATCCCAGATATTGCTACAGACTCTGCATTTTTGTTTTCTGGATATTATCTACAGACTTTATTGTTTTGATTTTTTTTATCAGGGAACATTTAATTTTCTGCTGGGAAACACTAGTTGATTCCACATGGAGACACCAGCTCTACACATTCGTATTTTCTGGGGAGAAGCCAGAGGATCTGCGGCAAAAAAAGATGATATTTCTGTTTGTATACATGGCATTTTATGCACTGGCCGAAGCAAAAGACTTTGCTTTTCTCCAAAACCATTTTTACTGTGATTTTCTCGGTCCATTGCATATGAATTCCACACCACTTTGTCCGGATATGACTGGAAGACACAAGAAATATCCGGTTGTGTTGTGGCTATTTCAATCCCAGACATTGCTATTGCCATTGTCTATGTTTTTTCTGGATATTATCGATGGACTTTATTGTTTTGAATGTTTTTTATCACGGAACATGTACTCTTGTGCTGGGAAACAGTAATTGCTTCCACATTGAGACACCAGCTCTACACATTCTTATTTTCTAGGGAGAAAGCTAGAGGAACTGTGGCAAACAAACATGATATTACTGTTTGTAAGATGACAGTTTATGCACTTGTCTAAAGAAAAGAATTTGCTTTTCTCCAAAACCGTTTTTACTGTGATTTTTCAGTGCATTGTATACGAATTCCACACAACTTTGTCTAGATATGACTGGATTAATCCAGAAATATCCGGTTGAGTTTTGGCTAACTCAATCGCAGATATCGCTACAGCATCTGTGTTTGTGTTTTCTGGATATTATTGGTGGACTTTATTGTTTTGAATGTTTTTATAAGGGAACGCTTAACTTTGTACCATAGAAACACTAATTAGTTCCACTTGGAGACACCAGCTCTACACATTCATATTTCCTGGGAGAAAGCTAGAGGAACTGTGGCAAACACACATGATATTTATGTTTGTATAGATGACATTTTAAGCACTTGCCTAACGAAAATCTTTGCTTTTCTCCAAAACGATTTTTACTGTGCTTTTCTCGGTCCATTGCTTACGAATTCCACACCAGTTTGTCCGGATATGACTGGATGAAACCAGAAATATCCGGTTGTGTTTTTGGCTAACTCAATCCCAGATATTGCTACAGGCTCTGTGATAATATTTTCTGGATATGATCGACAGACTTTATTGTTTTGAATGTTTTTATCAGGGAACATTTAATTTTGTACCATAGAAGCACTAATTGATTCCACATGGAGACACCAGCTCTGCAAATTCGTATTTTCTAGTGAGAAATCTAGAGGAACTATGGCAAACAAACATGATATTTCTGTTTGAATAGATGACATTTTATACACTTGCCTAATGAAAAGACTTGCTTTTCTCCAAAACCATTTTTACTCTGATTTTATTGGTACATTGCATGCGAATTGCACACGTCTTTCTCCAGATATGACTGAATTAAACCAAAATATCCGGTTGTGTTTCGGCTACCTGAATCCGAAATATTGTGAAATCCTCTGTGTTTGTGTTTTGTGGATATTATCGACGGAATTTATTGTTTTGAATGTTTTTTATCAGGGAACAATTAATTTTCTGCTCGGAAACTCTAATTGGTTCCACATGGAGTCACAAGCTCTACACATCGGACTTTTCTAGGGAGAAAGCTAGAGGAACTGCTGGAAACAAACATGATATATCTGATTGCATAGATGACATTTTATGCTCTTGCCTAATGAAAAGACTTTGCTTTTCTGCAAAACATTTTTACTGTGATTTTCTCGATCCATTGTATATGAATTCAATACCACTTTGTCCGGATATGCCTGAATGTAACCAGAAATATCTGGTTGTGTTTTGGCTAACTAAATCCCAGATATTGCTACAGTTTCTGTGTTGTGTTTTCTGGATATTATCGATGAACTTTATTGTTTTGAAAGTTTTTATCATGGAACATTTAATTTTGTACCATAGAAACACTAATTGATTCCACATGGAGACACCAGCTCTGCAAATTCGTATTCTCTAGGGAGAAACTAGAGGAACTGAGGCAAACAAAAATGATATTTCTGTTTGAATAGATGACATTTTATACACTTGCCTAAAAAAAGACTTTGCTTTTCTCCAAAACCATTTTTACACTGATTTTATCAGTTCATTGCATACTAATTCCACAACACTTTGTCCGGATATGACTGGATTTAACGAGATATATCCGGTTGTGTTTTTGCTAACTCCATCTGAAATATTGTGAAAGCCCCTGTGTTTGTGTTTTCTGGATATTATGGATGCACTTTATTGTTTTGACTGTTTTTTTACCAGGGCACATTAAATTTTTTGCTGGGAAACACTAATTGGTTCTACATGGAGACACCAGCTCTACACATTCGTATTTTCTAGGGAGAAAGCTGGAGGAACGGCAGAAAACAAACATGATATTTTTGTTTGCATAGATGACATTTCATGCAAATTCCAATTTAAAAGAATTTGCCTTATTCCAAAACCATTTTTACTGTGATTTCCTTGGTCCATTGCATTGCACACTACTTTGTCCAGATGTACCTGGATGAAACCAGAAATATCCGGTTGTGTTTTGGCTAACTAAATCCCAGATATTGCTACAGACTCTGTATTTGTGTTTTCTGTATATTATCGACAGACTTTATTGTTTTGATTTTTTTTTATCAGGGAACATTTAATTTTGTGCTGGGAAACACTAGCTGATTCCACATGGAGACACCAGCTCTGCACTTTCGTATTTTCTGGGATGGAAGCTAGAGGAACTACAGCAAACAAACTTGACATTTCTGTTTGAATAGATGACATTTTAAGCACTTGCTTAAAGAAAATACATTACTTTTCTCCAAAACCATTTTTACTGTGATTTTCTCAGTCCATTGCATACGAATTCCACACCGGTGTGTCCCGGTTTGACTTTATGAAACCAGAAATATCCGGTTTTATTTTGGCTAACTCAATCCCAGATATGGCTACAGCCTCTGTGTTTGTGTTTTCTGGATATTATCAATGGACTTTATTGCTTTGAATGTTTTTATCAGTTAACATTTAATTTTGTACCGTAGAAACACTAATTGGTTCTACATGGCGACACCAGCTCTACACATTCTTATTTTCTATGCAGTAAGCTAGAGGAACTGCGCAAACAAACATGGTATTTCTGTTTGTATAGATGACATTCTATGCACTTGCCTAACGAAAAGACTTTGCTTTTCTCCAAAACCATTTGTATTTTTATTTTCTTGCTCCATTGCATATGTATTGTTTCCCACTTTGTCTGGTTATGACTGGATGAAACCAAAAAGATTCGTTTGTGGTTTGGCTAACCCAATCCCAGATATTGTGACAGCCTCTGTGTTTGTGTTTTCCGGATATTATCAACAGACTTTATTGTTTTGAATTTTTTTTCGGGGAATATTTAATTTAGTGCTGGGAAACACAAATTGGTTCCACATGGAGACACCAGCTCTACTCATTCGTATTTTTTAGGGATAAACCTAGAGCAACTGCGGCAAACAAACATCGTATTTCTGTTTGTATAGATGACATTTTATGCACATGCCTAAGGAAAAGACTTTGCTTTTCTCCAAAACCATTTATACTTTTATTTTCTTGCTCCATTGCATACAAATGCCACACCCCTTTGCCCGGATAAGACTGGATGAAATCAGAAATATCCAGATTTGTTTTGGCTAACTCCATCCCACCTATAGCTACAGCCTTTTTCTTTGTTTATTCCAGATATTATGAACGGACTTTATGTTTTTGAATGTATTTTATAATGGAACATTTATATTTGTGCTTGGAAACACTAATTGGTTACATGTGACACCAGATCTACACATTCCTATTTGCTATGGAGAAAGCTAGAGAATATGCGCAAAAGAAACATGGTATTTCTGTTTGTATAGATGGCTTTTTATGCACTTGCCTAAGGAAAAGACTTTGCTTTTCTCCAAAACCATTTTTCCTGTGATTGTCTATATCCATTTTATACGAATGTCACACCACTTTGTCCAGATATGACTGGATGAAACCAGAAATATCCGGTTGTGTTTTCCTAACTCAATTTGAGATATTGCGAAAGTCTCTGTGTTTGTGTTTTCGGGGTATTATCGATGGAATTTATTGTTTGGAATGTTTTTAATCAGGGAGCATTTAATTTTCTGCTGGGAAACAATAGTTGGTTCCACATGGAGACACCAACTCTATTCATTCGTATTTTCTAGGGAGAAAGCTAGAGGATCTGCGGCAAACAAACATGATATTTCTGATTGTATAGTTGACATTTTATGCACTTGCCTAAAGAAAAGACTTTGCTTTTCTCCAAAAATATTTGTGCTGTGATTTTTTCGGTCCATTGCATACGAATGCCACACCACTTTGCTTGGATATGACTGGATGAAACCAGAAATATCGGGTTGTGTTTTGGCTAACTCAATCTGAAATATTGTGAAAGCCTCTGTTTTGTCATTTCTGGATATTATAGAGGGACTTTATTGTTTTGATTGTTTTTTATCAGGGAACATTTAACTTTGTGCTGGGAAACACTAATTGGTTCAACATGGAGACACAAACTCTACACATTTGTATTTTCTAGTTAGAAAGCTAGAGAAATTGCGGCAAACAAACATGGTATTTCTGTTTGTATAAATGACATTTTATGCACTTTCCTAAGGAAAAGACATTGCTTTTCTCCAAAACAAATTTTCCTGTGATTATCTCAGTCCATTGCATACAAATTCCACATGACATTGTGGGGATATGAGTGGATGAAACCAGAAATATCCGGTTGTGTTTTGGCTAACTCTATCCCAGATATTGTGAAAGTATTTCTGTTTGTGTTTTCTGGATATCATCGATGGACTTTATTGTTTTGAATGTTTTTTATCAGTGAACATTATTTTTATGCTGGGAAACACTAATTGTTTACACATGGAGAATCCTGCTGTAAACATTCATATTTTCTAGGGAAAATCTAGGGGAACTGGGTCAAACAAACATGATATTTCTGTTTGTGTACATGGCATTTGATGCACTTGGCTAACGAAAGACTTTGCTTTTATCCAAAACCATTTTTACTATGGTTTTCTTGGTCCATTTCATACGAATTCCAAACCATTTTGTTTGGATATGAATGGATGAAACCAGAAATATCCGGTTGTGTTTTGGCTAACTCAATCCCAGATATTGTGATAGCCTGTGTGTTTGTGTTTTCTAGATATTATCTATGGACTTTATTGCTTTGAATGTTTTTAACAGGGAACATTTAATTTTGTGATTGGAAACACTAATTGTTTCAACATGGAGACACAAGATCTTAACATTCGTATTTTCTAGCCAGTATGCTAGAGGAACTGGGGCAATCAACATTATATTTCTGTTTGTGTATATGACATTTTTTGCACTTGCCTAACAAAAAGACTTTGGTTTTCTCCAAAACCATTTTTACTATAATTTTCTCAGTCCATTGCATACGAATTCCACTCCAGTTTGTCCGGATATGACTGCATGAAACCAGAAATATCCGGTTTTGTTTTGGCTAACTCAATCCCAGATATTGCTATAGACTCTGTGTTTATGATTTCTGGATATTATCGATGGACTTTATTGTTTTGAATGTTTTTTATCAGGGATCATTTAATTTTGTGCTGGGAAACACTAATTGGTTCCACATGGAGACACCAGCTCTACATATTCGTATTTTATAGGGAGAAAGCTAGAGGAACTGCTGCTAACAAAGATGATATTTCTGTTTGTATAGAACGACATTTTATGCACTGGCCGAAGCAAAAGACTTTGCTTTTCTCCAAAACCATTTTTACTGTGATTGTCTTTGTGTATTGTATACAAATTCCACACCACTTTCTCCGGAGATGATGGATGAAACCAGAAATATCCAGTTGTGTTTTGGCTAACTCAATCCCACATATTGCGAGAGCCACTGTGTTTGTGTTTTCTGGATATTATTGACGGACTTTATTTTATTGAATGTTTATTATCAGGGAACATTTAATTGTGTGCTGGGAAACAATAGTTGGTTCAACATGGAGTCACCAGCTTTACACATTTGTATTTTGTATGGAGAAAGCTCAAGGAACTGCAGGAAACAAACATGATATTTCTGTTTGTATAAGTGACATTTATGCACTTGCCTAACGAAAAAACTTTGCTTTTCTCGAAAACCATTTTTACTTTGATGTTCCCGGTCCATTGCATACAAATTCCGCACAACTTTGTCAGGATATGACTGGATGAAAACAGAAATATCCGGTTGTGTTTTGGCTAACTTAATCCCACTTATTGCGACAGCTGCTGTGTTTGTGTTTTCTGGATATTATCGACGGACTTTATTTTATTGAATGTTTATTATCAAGGAACATTTAATTTTCTGCTGGGAAACACTATTTGGTTCCACATGGAGACACCAGCTCTATACATTCGTATTTTGTAGGGACAAAGTAAGAGGAACTGCGGGAAACAACATGATATTTCTGTTTGTATAGGTGACATTTTATGCATTTGCCTAACGGAAATACTTTGCTTTTCTTCGAAAATAGTTTTACTGTGATTTTCTCGGTCCATTGCATACAAATTCCACATCACTTTGTCTGGATATGACTGGATGAAACCAGAAATATCCGGTTGTGTTTTGGTTAACAAAATCCCACATGTTGCGACAGTCTCTGTGTTTGTGATTTCTGGATATTATCGACGGACTTTATGTTTTAAATGTTTTTTGTCAGGGAACATTTAATTTTGTGCTTGGAAACACTAATTGGTTCCACATGGAGACACCAGCTCTACACATTCGTATTGTCTAGGGAGAAAGCTAGAGGAACTACAGCAAGCAAACCTGATATATCTGTTTGTATATGTGACAATTTATGCACTTGCGTAACGAAAAACTTTGCTTTTCTTCAGAACCATTTTTACTGTGATATTCCCAGTCCATTGCATATGAATTCCACACAACTTTGTCAGGATATGACTGGATGAAACCAGAAATATCCGGTTCTGTTTTGGCTAACTTAATCCCACATATTGAGACAGAATCTGTGTTTGTGTTTTCTGGATATTATCGAGGAACTTTATTATTTTAAGTGTTTTTTATAAGGAAACATTTAATTTTGTGCTTGGAAACACTAATTGGTTCCACATGGAGACACCGACTCTACACATTCGTATTTTCTAGGGAGAAAGCAAGAGGAACTGCGGCAAAGAAACATGATATATCTGTTGGTATAGGTGACATTTTATGCACTTGCCTAACAGAAACACTTTGCTTTTCTCAAATACCATTTTTACTGTGATTGTCTGTGTCCATTGCATACGAATTCCACAGCACTTTGTCCATATATGACTGGATGAAACCAGAAATATCCGGTTGTGTTTTGCCTACCTCAATCCCACATGTTGCGACAGCCTCTGTGTTTGTGTTTTCTGGATATTATCGATGGACTTTATTGATTTAAATGTTTTTTTTATCAGGGAACATTGAATTTTGTGCTTGGAAACACTAATTGGTTCCACATGGAGACACCAGCTCTATATATTCGTATTTTCTAGGGAGAAAGCTAGAGGAACTGCGGCAAACAAACATGATATTTCTGTTTGTGTAGGTGACATTTTATGCACTTGCCTAACGAAAAGACTTTGCTTTTCTCCAAAACCATTTTTACTGTGATTGTCTGTGTGTATTGTATACAAATTCCACACCAGTTTTTCCGGATATGACTGGATGAAACCAGAAATATCCGGTTGTGTTTTGGCTATCTCAATCCTGTTGGACCTCTCAGTTGTAGAGATGCCCACTTGCTCGAGAGGACGCCCAAAAATCCAGACTCCAGACCAGTTGATGCAAAAAGCATGAGGTATTTATTGTACGTTTGCGCAAACGGGCCCCCACCTAAGGCGGTGAGGAGCCCTGAGCGGCAGTTTCACACAGGTTATATAGTCAACAAATTAGCATATGGGATTGGCCGGTTCGGAGGGACAATTAGCATACCGGAGAGTGCTGAGGAGAGTGCTGAGGGAACCAGCTGAGGAGAATGCTGAGAAGAGTGCTGAGGGAACCAGCTGAAGAGAATGCTGAGGAGAATGCTGAGGGAACCAGCTGAGGAGAATGCTGAGGAGAGTACTGAGACTCTCCGAAGGGGAGTGGCAGCTCTGCTCTGGGCATGCCTAGAGGTTCTCTAAAGGGGATAGACTTTTCCCTCCCAGAGAACGTGCCCGCTGGACCCTGGGGAACATCCAACCCCTTAAGAAGCCCCTGATATCTGCCCAGGCCCAGTTTCCTGTCCCTCTCCCCCATAAGGGTCCTTCATTCCCTCCTTTTCTTTTTGCAAAGATTTTAATCCTAAAATCTATTGGACCGGCCTGGGGAGAACCTGCCTCACTGGAGGGAGGAAACTCTGTTCTTGCTGGACTGGGTTAGGTTCCACGTTAACAATTGCGGAGCATGGGGATTGGAAAAACAATGGGGAAAGGCCAGGAACATCATAAATATTAAACAGTTTTTGAAAGTCTTAGCTTGAGTGAGTTCTGAGTGCGCTGGAGCTTCCATTTGGCTGGTCTATCCGGATCCTCGGGGCCCTAGGGAGGTGGTGCTCGCTTCACGTGTGAGGCGTGGACCCAAGCAGCGATTCCGTCGACCTTGAGAGCGGTGGGAGTTGTCAACAGCACAGTGAAGAGGCCTTTCCACCGGGGCTCTAGAGTCTTAGATTGGTGCCTTCGGACATACACAGCATCACCGATTTGGAAAGGATGTGGGATGGTTGTCGTCTTGGGTTGGTAGGCTGCTGCAAGAGGTTTCCAGACCTGGTTCTGGATGATCTGGAGCGCTCTCAACCGGGCCTGTAACTTAGGGGCATCGGCAACGGAGTCACTGGCAAGGTCAAGCAAGCCTGCTACTGGTGGGGGCCCTCCATAAAGGATTTCGTATGGTGTCAGCCCGCAATGAGAGGGCGTGTTTCGGACCCGGAACAACACCATAGGGAGGAGTTGGACCCAGTCTTTAACACCAGTCTCCAACGCTAATTTGGTCAAGGTCTCTTTAATTATTCTGTTCATTCTTTCTACCTGTCCTGAACTTTGGGGTCTATAGGCACAGTGCAATTTCCAATTTATGCCTAATGCTTTGGCCACCAACTGACTTACCTGGGAGACAAACGCTGGGCCATTGTCGGACCCGATTACCTTAGGCAAGCCGAACCGGGGGAAGATCTCCTCTATGATCTTCTTGACGACCACCTGGGCGGTTTCCCGTTTTGTGGGGAATGCCTCAGTCCATCCGGAGAAGGTGTCTACAAAAACTAGAAGATACTTATTCCCATAACTGCCCGGCCTTATCTCAGTGAAATCAACCTCCCAGTTGATTCCTGGTCGGTCTCCTCTTACCCTAGCTCCCTCCAGGAGCTTGAGGTGTCTGGCATTTACCTTGGCACACGGAACACAGGATTCAGTCACCTGCTGGGCTAAAGAGTCAAGTCCGGGGATGTAGTAAGACTGCCTATCTTCCTGTAAGGCTGCTTTTAGCTTTTTGTGTCCCAAATGAGTCCATTGATGGAGGCTGGTAATTATTTCTTTAGCCAATTGGTGTGGCAGGACTATTTTCTCTCTGAGCCTCCAAACCCTTATTTGTTCATCATACTCTGCACCGAGCCGCTGAATCGTATCTAAGTCTTGGTCCGAATAGAGGAAAGGTGGTTCCCTCGATACTTGGGTGGGCTCAATTGTCTTTAACGGGAGCACCTGTTGGCTCAGGGCTGCCGCCCTAGCAGCCTCGTCTGCCATCCTGTTTCCCCTTGCTACGGGGTCGTCTCCTCGTTGGTGCCCGGGGCAATGAATTGCTGAGGAGAATGCTGAGGAGAGTGGCAGCTCTGCTCAGTTTCAGTGGCAAGGAGGAGGTCGTCCACATATTGCAGGAGGACCAGGTCCGGATGGTTGACTCGGAAGTCGGCCAAATCTAGGTGCAGAGCTTCATCAAACAAAGTAGGCGAGTTTTTAAATCCTTGGGGCAACCTTGTCCAGGTGAGTTGTCCTGAAAACCCGGTCTCTGGGTCTTTCCACTCAAAAGCAAAGATGGATTGGCTCTGAGGGCTCAGTCTTAAACAAAAGAATGCATCTTTTAGATCAAACACTGTGTACCATACGTGGGTCGGAGGCAAGGTACTTAGCAGATTGTAGGGGTTGGGCACTGTGGGATGCATATCCTCCGTTCTCCTGTTAACCTCCCGCAAGTCCTGTACTGGGCGGTAGTCACCCGTACCAGGCTTCTTTACTGGTAGTAGGGGGGTGTTCCAAGGTGAACGACAAGGTTTTAAAATGCCTAGGTGTAACAGTCTCTGGATATGTGGCCGGATACCTTCCTTAGCTTCCTTGCCCATCGGATACTGACGAACTGACACGGGAATGGCCGTGGGCTTCAGATCTATGATCAAGGGAGGCCGGTTGACGGCCAACCCTATTCCCACAGTCTCTGCCCAGGCCTGAGGAAAATCTGTGAGCTTAAAGGCCCTTTTTCTGAAGTCAGTACCGAGTGCTGGGCTCCCGTGTCAATCAGGAAGGTTACCGGTCTGCCCCCCACTTCAAGGGTTATCCTGGGCTCAGGGGGGGGCTCCTGGCCCTGACTCACCTAGTCGTCTTCTTCCAGGGACAGGATTGGAACTGGTCTCCTCTTTGGTCCCTGTGTTTTCTTCGGGCAGTCTTTGACCCAGTGTCCTCTTCCTTTACAATAGGCACATTGATCTTTTTCCACCCGAGGCTTTCGTTTGTCTCCCAAGTCCCTATTCTGTCCTGGTCTACTCCTTTCTATATCCTGCACTACGGTGGCCAAAATTCTACTAAGCTCTCGATTACGTCTTTTGTCTCTTCTGTCTTCCCTTTCCTCCTGCTCCTTGCGGATCCTTTCCTCCTTCTCCTCTCGGGTCTCCCTTTTGTTGTAAATCTTTTCTGATTCCTTCATTAAATTGTGTATAGTATACCCCTGAAGCCCCTCTAGCCGCTGCAATTTATTGCGGATGTCTGGCGCTGACTGTCTTATAAAGGACATGATTACATCTCCCTGCCGGTCCTCTGCCAGGGGGTCAAACGGGGTGTACATACGGTAGGCTTCCATTAATCTTTCTAGGAAGCCTGCCGGCGTTTCCTCAGCCCCCTGTACTACTGCACGTACCTTGGCCAAATTGGTGGGGTGCTTTCCAGCCCCTCTGAGACCTGCAAGGAGAATCTGGCGATAAAGACGAAGTCGCTCCCTACCAGCAACGGTGGTATAGTCCCAATCAGGACGGGTTGAGGGAAATGCCTCCTCGATTTCGTTTAGCAGTAGGGTCGGTCGGCCATCTGCTCCAGGGACGTTTTTCCGTGCCTCAAGGTAGACACGCTGCTTTTCCTCAGTAGTGAGGAGGGTCTGCAGAAGCTGCTGACAATCATCCCAGGTGGGCTGATGAGTCAATAAAATTGACTCAATCAGCCCAGTCAGAGCCTGGGGTTCCTGAGAGAAAGAGGGGTTATGGGTTTTCCAATTGTAAAGATCGGAAGCAGAAAATGGCCAGTACTGCATCTGGCCAGCCACCGAGCGAGGAGGAAAAGCCTGCGAAGTCCAGACACTTCCCGAGCCCCCTGCCTGCCCCCGACGGAGGCGCAGGCGGCTGGAGGGCGGGGAAGGCGCTGAGACTTCTTCCCCTGCCCTCGTGGAATCAGGGGATGGTGCAGAAGGTTGCACATCCCGCTTTGGTTGTTGTGGGAGTTCCTGCGGGGGAGCAGGCTGGCCGGGAAGATAGGGTGGGGGAGAGTCAAAGAGCAGAAAGTCCTGATCAGCCGGAAGAACCGGTGGCTTGTCAGGTTTTGGATCTCGAATCTCCTTCAGAGGGTATAGGGAGGAGGTTGGCACAACCGGGATAGGAGGAGGGGGTAACGGGGTCCGTATGGGCTCCGTCGGGAAGGAGAAGGGTTCTATCCAGGGAGGGGGATTACGTGAAAGATCCTCCCACGTAGTAATGTAGGGCACCTGATCAGGATGTCCATTGAATCCTGGCTGAAAGACCCGCGCCTTAATCTGTAAAATAATATCGAGGTTAAAAGTGCCGTTCCTTGGCCAGCCGACCTCGAAGGCCGGCCACTCTGAGGAACGGAATTTTGCCCATTGTTTCCTTTTAATCTCCACTGAGAGGTGGCGCGCGCGTTCTCGAACGTCCTTCCAGTGATCTAGAGTGAGACCTAAAGGGGTGGTTATTTGTTGACCCATGTGTGCAAGGATTTCAACCCAAACAAAAAGAACAGCCAATGCACAGACATATACAATAAGCAAGACAAACCACATGGCTAAGACAAATCAAACGCTATTGCGCTAGTTTTTGGGAGCGGCTGCCTGACCAGCCCTCCCCGGGAAGGAGGGAGACTTGGTCTCCGACCCACCTCCAGACCACCCAGACCACCCCGGGTGCGTCTTCCGGGGGAACGGACCGAGGGTTTCCCCTCATAACCCGGAGCGTCCTCTGGGGAACGGACCAGGGGTTGCTGGGCACGCCTGCCTCCCCCACTGGTCCCACAGAGTCAGGTCAGATAATGGCCAGTCAGAATACTCCAGTCAGAATCAGAATACTCAAGACAAAGAACAATAAATAGAAAACACTTAATTATACCTCCAACTGGTCCTGCAGAGAATGGGTCTGAGGGCGACCCCGAGCCCCACGTTGGGCGCCAAAATGTTGGACCTCTCAGTTGTAGAGATGCCCACTTGCTCGAGAGGATGCCCAAAAATCCAGACTCCAGACCAGTTGATGCAAAAAGCATGAGGTATTTATTGTACGTTTGCGCAAACGGGCCCCCACCTAAGGCGGTGAGGAGCCCTGAGCGGCAGTTTCACACAGGTTATATAGTCAACAAATTAGCATATGGGATTGGCCGGTTCGGAGGGACAATTAGCATACCGGAGAGTGCTGAGGAGAGTGCTGAGGGAACCAGCTGAGGAGAATGCTGAGAAGAGTGCTGAGGGAACCAGCTGAAGAGAATGCTGAGGAGAATGCTGAGGAGAGTACTGAGACTCTCCGAAGGGGAGTGGCAGCTCTGCTCTGGGCATGCCTAGAGGTTCTCTAAAGGGGATAGACTTTTCCCTCCCAGAGAACGTGCCCGCTGGACCCTGGGGAACATCCAACCCCTTAAGAAGCCCCTGATATCTGCCCAGGCCCAGTTTCCTGTCCCTCTCCCCCATAAGGGTCCTTCAATCCCACATTTTGCAAGAGCCACTGTGTTTGTGTTTTCTGGATATTATCGGCGGGCTTTATTTTATTGAATGTTTATTATCAAGGAACATTTAATTTTGTGCTGGGAAACACTAGTTGACTGCACATGGAGGCAACAGCTCTACACATTTGTATTTTGTAGGGAGAAAGTGCAAGAAACTGCAGGAAACAAACATGATATTCCTATTGTATACATGACATTTTATGCACTTGCCTAACGGAAAGACTTTGCTTTTCTTCAAAACCATTTTTACTGTGATTGTTTGTGTCCATTGTATACGAATTCCACACCACTTTGTATGGATATGACTCGATGAAACCATAATTATCCGGTTGTTAATTGGCTAATTCAATCCCACATATTGAGACAGCCTCTGTGTTTGTGTTTTCTGGATATTATTGACGAACTTTATTGTTTTGAATTTTTTTTATAAGGGAACATTTAATTTTGTGCTTGGAAACACTAACAGCTTCCACATGGAGACACCAGCTCCACACATTCATATTTTCTAGGGAGAAAGCTAGAGGAAGTGAGGAAAACACAGGCGGAGCGGTGCTGTGATGCCCCTGGTGGGCGGTCCTCGCACGCGCACTGCTCTCCTTTTCTCAGGTCTCGGAAGTCGCTAGCTGTGATCGAGGCGGCGGTGGCGGCGGCGGCGAGCGAGTCCTTGTGGTCTAGATAAATCAGGAAAAATGTCTCTCTATCCATCTCTTGAAGACTTGAAGGTAGACAAAGTAATTCAGGCTCAGACTGCTTTTTCTGCCAACCCTGCCAACCCAGCAATTTTGTCAGAAGCTTCTGCTCCCATCTCTCAAGATGGAAATCTTTATCCTAAACTGTATCTGGAACTTTCTCAACACATGGGCCTGAGTTTAAATGAAGAAGAAATACATGCAAATCTGGTGATGGTCTCTGGAGCACCACTTCAGGGGCAGTTGGTAGCAAGACCTTCCAGTATGAACTATATGGTGGCTCCTGTAACTGGAAATGATGTTGGGATTCGCAGAGCAGAAATTAAACAAGGGATTCGTGAAGTCATTTTATGTAAGGATCAAGATGGAAAAATTGGACTCAGGCTTAAATCAATAGATAATGGTATATTTGTTCAGCTAGTCCAGGCAAATTCTCCAGCCTCATTGGTTGGTTTGAGATTTGGCGACCAGGTACTCCAGATCAATGATGAAAACTGTGCAGGCTGGAGCTCTGATAAAGCTCACAAGGTGCTCAAACAGGCTTTTGGAGAGAAGATCACAATGACCATTCATGACAGGCCTTTTGAGCGGACAATTACTATGCATAAGGACAGTACTGGAAACGTTGGCTTTATCTTTAAAAATGGGAAAGTAACATCCATAGTGAAAGATAGTTCTGCAGCCAGAAAGGGTCTTCTCATGGAACATAACACCTGTGAGATCAATGGCCAGAACGTCATTGGATTGAAGGACTCTCAAATTGCAGATATACTATCAACATCTGGGACTGTAGTTACCGTCACAATCATGCCTGCTTTTATCTTTGAACATATTATTAAACGGATGGCGCCAAGCATTATGAAAAGCCTGATGGATCACACCATCCCTGAAGTTTAACAGTTAGGACACAATGGAAACCGCTGAGCATCTCCAGTTATCTTTCTCAACTACTTCTGTATTATGCACACGAAGCTTTCCCGGAGCCATGGAGCATATGCTGCATGAGGACCTTCCCGTCTCACGTTATGGCTGGGAATCTACTGGTTCATCTGATCTCCTCAGATTTCACGGTCGTTGTAGTCTTAGCCTGGTTTTACAGCTGTGAAACTTTCACAAGATTGACTGACTTTCCTAGAATAGTTTCTCTACTGGAAACCTGATGCTTTTCTAAGCCATTGTGACGAGGGTGATTGATGCCAGCTTAGGTTTGTATGAGAACCAGTTGCCTTTCTTCTAGGTAATGAATAGTGCTCTTCACGTCATTTTAGTTCTATGGTATATTTGCATTTTTAACAAGTACGTGATAGTACATTTAGAGTGATTGCCTTTGGTAGGTTTTTTTCTCCCTCTGTATGTATGTAAACACCAATTAGGTAATGCTGGTTTCATTCCAAGTAAGCATTATACAGTTTATGTAGGTTATAAGAGATTATGATGATTGTCATTAAATTTTAACTACCTTCACTAATATGCTTCAACTGTCGCCTTAACTATGCTAAGCTCTAGAACAAAAGCCAAAATATAATTATTGCTGCCTTCCTAAAACTCAAGATGTAGTTCTGTATTAAACTGAAATGTGCACTAGCCCAAAAGAGGTTAATAGTACTTTCTGAGCTATAGCATAGCTGCTTGGTTGTATTTGACATTTTCTAGTCATCACGTAACAGAAATATCTTCTCCAAGTTGCCAGTACTGCTTCCTGAGAAACAAAGCGCTATATATTTAATGTAAAATTTCTTATACGAAACAGGATGAACTTTTGATTCCTCTTTTCATTTGTAGATTAAGTAGAATAATACTAATTTTGGCATCTGAATGTTAAAATTATGTAACTTACCTATTTTGGGAAAAAAGTTTTCCTGGTAATTTGTTCCATTTCCTGACTCTTACCTGCAAACAAAGTGACAGTGACACTTTATCTTTTTTTTTTCTGTTTTGGTTTATGCCTATCCTAATTAAACATGTATAAAGTGAAAAAAAAAGGAAGTGCGGAAAACAAACATGATATTTCTGTTTGTATAGGTGACATTTTATGCACTTGCTAAATGGAAACACTTTGCTTTTCTCCGCTACCATTTTTACTGTGATTGTCTGTATCCATTGCATACGAGTTCCACACCACTGTGTCAGGATATGACTGGGTGAAACCAGAAATATCCGGTTGTGTTTTGGCTAACTCAATCCCACATGTTGCGACAGCTTCTGTGTGTGAGTTTTCCAGATATTATCGATGGACTTTATTGTTTTGAATGTTTTTTATCAGGGAACATTTAATTTTGTGCTGGGAAACACTAATTGGTTCATCATGGAGACACCAGCTCTACACATTTGTATTTTGTAGGGAGAAAGCTAGAGGAACTGCGGCAAACAAACATGATATTTCTGTTTGTATACGTGACATTTTATGCACTTGCCTAATGAAAAGACTTTGCTTTTCTTTAAAATAATTTTTACTGTGAAGTTCCCGGTACAATGCATACAAATTCCACACAACTTTGTCAGGATATGACTAGATGAAACCAGAAATACCCAGTTGTGTTTTGGCTAACAAAATCCCACATATTGCGACAGCCTATGTGTTAGTGTTTTCTGGATATTATCGACGGGCTTTATTTTATTGAAAGTTTATTATCAAGGAACGTTTAATTTTCTGCTGGGAAACACTATTTGGTTCCACATGGAGACACCAGCTCTACACATTCGTATTTTGTAGGGACAAAGCAAGAGGAACTGCGGGAAACAACATGATATTTCTGTTTGTATAGGTGACATTTTATGCATTTGCCTAACAGAAATACTTTGCTTTTCTTCAAAAACATTTTTACTGTGATGGTCCCGGTCCATTGCATATGAATTCCACACAATTTTTTCAGGATGTGACTGGATGAAACCAGAAATATCCTGTTTTGTTTTGGCTAATAAAATCCCACATGTTGCGACAGCCTATGTGTTTGTGATTTCTGGATATTATCTACGGACTTTATTGTTTTAAAAGTTTTTTATCAGGGAACATTTAATTTTGTGCTTGGAAAGACTAATTGGTTCCACATGGAGACCCCAGCTGTACACATTCGTATTTTGTAGGGACAAAGCAAGAGGAATGCGATAAACAAACATGATATTTCTGTGGTATAGGTGACATTTTATGAACTTGCCTAACAGAAACACTTTGCTTTTCTCCAATACCATTTTTACTGTGATTGTCTGTGTCCATTGCATATGAATTCCACACCACTTTGTCCAGATAAACTGGATGAAACCAGAAGTATCCAGTTGTGTTTTACCTACCTCACTCCAACATGTTGCGACAGACTCTGTGTTTGTGTTTTCTGGATATTATCGATGGACTTTATTGATTTAAAAGTTTTTTATCATGGAACATTTAATTTTGTGCTTGGAAAGACTAATTGGTTCCACATGGAGACATCAGCTCTGCACATTCGTATTTTCTAGGGAGAAAGCCAGATGAACGCGGGAAACAATCATGATATTTCTGTTTGTATAGGTGACATTTTATGCACTTGCCTTACGAAAAGACTTTGCTTTTCTCCAAAACCATTTTTACTGTGATTGTCTGTGTGTATTGTATACAATTTCCACACCACTTTCTCCAGATATGACTCGATGAAACCAGAAACATCCGGTTGTGTTTTTGCTAACTCAATCCCACATGTTGCGACAGCCTCTGTGTTTGTGTTTTGAGGATATTATCGACGGACTTTATTATTTTGAGTGTTTTTTGTCAGGGAATATTTAATTTTGTGCTTGGAAACACTAATTGGTCCCACATGGAGACACCGACTCTACACATTCGTATTTTCTAAGGAGAAAGCCAGATGAACTGCGGCAAACAAACATGATATTTCTGTTGGTATAGGTGACATTTTACGCACTTGCCTAATGGAAACACTTTGCTTTTCTCCAATACGATTTTTACTGTGATTGTCTGTGTCCATTGCATACGAGTTCCACACCACTGTGTCAGGGTATGACTGGATGAAACCAGAAATATCCGGTTGTGTTTTGCCTACCTCAATCCCACATGTTGCGACAGCCTCTGTGTTTGTGTTTTCCAGATATTATCGATGGGCTTTATTGTTTTCAATGTTTTTTATCAGGGAACTTTTGATTTTGTGCTGGGAAACACTAATTGGTTCCACATGGAGACACCAGCTCTACATATTCATATTTTCTAGGGAGAAAGCTAGAGGAACTGAGGCAAACAAACATAATATTTCTGTTTGTATATGTGACATTTTATGCACTTGCCTAACGAAGAGACTTTGCTTTTCTTCAAAAACATTTTTACTGTTATGTTCCTGGTCCATTGTATACGAATTCCACACCAGTTTCTCCGGATATGACTGGATGAAACCAGAAATATCCGGTTGTGTTTTCACTAACAAAATCCCACATGTTGCGACAGCCTCTGTGTTTGTGATTTTTGGATATTATCGACGGACTTTATTTTTTTAAAAGTTTTTTATCAGGGAACATTTAATTTTGTGCTTAGAAACATCTGTTGGTTCCATATGGAGACTCCAGCTCTACACATTCGTATTTTAGGGAGAAAGCTAGAGGAACTCCGGCAAACAAACATGATAATTCTGTTTGCATAGGTGACATTTTATGCACTTGCCCAACGGAAAGACTTTGCTTTTCTCCGAAACCATTTTTACTGTGATTTTCTTGGTCCATTGCATACGATTTCCACACCACTTTTACCTGATATGACTGGATGAAACCAGAAATATCCGGTTATGTTTTGGCTAATGCAATCCCAGATATTGCGACAGACTCTGTGTTTCTGTTTTCTCTATATCATCGATGGACTTAATTGTTTTCAATGTTTTTTATCAGGGAACATTTAATTTTGTGCTGGGAAACACTAATTGGTTCCACATGGAGACACCAACTCTACACATTCATATTTTCTAGGGAGAAAGCTGGAGAAACTGTTGCAAACCATCATGATATTTCTGTTTGTGTAGATGTCATTTTTGCCCTTGCCTAACGAAAAGACATTGTTTTTCTCTGAAACCATTTTTACTGTGATTGTCTGTGACTATTTTATACGAATTCCACACCACTTTGTCAGGATATGACTGCATGAAACCAGAAATATCCGGTTGTGTTTTTGCTAACTCAGTAACACATATTGCGACAGCCTCTGTGTTTGTGTTTTCTGGATATTATCGATGAACTTTATTGTTTTAAATATTTTTTATCAGGGAACATTTAATTTTGTGCTTGGAAACACTCACTGGTTCCACATGGGGACACCAGCTCTACATATTCGCATTTTCTAGGGAGAAAGTTGTAGGAACTGCGGCAAACAAACATGATATTTTTGTTTGTATAGGTGACATTTTATGCACTTGCCTAACGAGAAGACTTTGCTTTTCTCCAAAAGCATTTTTACTGTGATGTTCACGGTCCATGGCATACGAATTCCACAGCACTTTGTCAGGATATGACTGGATGAAACCAGAAATATCCGGGTTTTCTTTGGCTAACTCTATCCCAAATATTGCGACAGCCTCTGTGTTTGTGTTTTCTGGATATTATCGATGGACTTTTTTGTTATGAATGTTTTTTATCAGGGAACATTGAATTTTGTGCTTGGAAACACTAATTGGTTCCACATGGAGGCACCAGCTCTACACATTCGTATTTACTAGGGATAAAGCTAGAGGAATTGCAGCAAGCAAACATGATATTTCTGTTTATATAGATGAGATTTTATGGACTTGCCTAATGAAAAGACTTTGCTATTCACCAAAATTATTTTTACTATGATTGTCTATGTCCATTGTATATTAATTCCACACCTCTTTCTCTTGATATGACTGCTTGAAACTAGAAATATCCTTCGTGATTTGGCTAACTCAATGCCAGATAATGCGACGGCCTCTGCATTTGTGTTTTCTGGATATTGTCGCTGGATTTATTATTTTGAATGTTTTTTATCAGGGAACACTTAATTTTGTACATGGAAACACAAATTGGTTCCACATGGAGACACACCAGCTCTACACATTCGAATTTTATAGGGAGAAACCTAGAGGAACTGGGGCAAACAAACATGATATTTCGGTTTGTATAAATGATACTTTTTTAACTTGCTGATGAAATAAATTTACTTTTTCCAAAACTTCCAAAACTGTGATTGTCTATATTCATTGTATACGAATTCCACAACACTTTCTCCAGATATGACTGGATGAAACCGGAAATATCCAGTTTTGTTTTGGCTAACTCAATCCCACATATTGCCACAGGCTCTGTGTTTTTGTTTTCTGGATATTATCGACCGAATTTATTATTTTCAATGTTTTTTATAAGGGAACATTTAATTTTGTGCTGCGAAACACTAGTTGGTTCCGCATGGAGACACCAGCTCTACACATTCGTATTTGTTGGGAGAAAGCAAGAGGAACTATGGCAAACAAACATGATATTTCTGTTTGCATAGATGTCATTTTCTGCACTTGCCTAAAGAAAATACTTTGCTTTTCTCCAAAACCATTTTTCTCTGATTTTTTTAGGTCCATTGCATACGAATTCCACACCACTTTGTCCGGGTATGACTAGATGAAACCAGAAATATCCGGTTGTGTTTTGGCTAACTCAATAAGAAATATTGTGAAAGCCTCTGTGTTTGTGTTTTCTGGATATTAACGATAGACTTTATTGTTTTGAATGTTTTTATCAGGGAACATTTCATTTTGTACCGTTGAAACACTAATTGGTTCATCAAGGGGACACCAGCTGTACACATTCGTATTTTCTAGGGAGAAAGCTAGAGGAACTGCGGCAAACAAACATGATATTTCTGTTTGTATCGATGACATTTTATCCCCTGCCTAACAAAAAGACTTTGCTTTTCCGAAAACCATTTTTACTGTGATTTTTTCCGTCCATTGCATGTGAATTCCACACCAGTTTACCGGATATGACTGGATGAAACCGGAAATATCCAGTTATGTTTTGGCTAACTGAATCCCAGATATTGCTACAGCATCTGTGTTTCTGTATTCCTGATATTATCCACAGACTTTATAGTTTTGAATGTTTTTATCAGGGAACATTTAATTATGTACCGTAGAAACACTAATTGGTTCCACATGGAGACACCAGCTCTACACATTCGTATTTTCTAGGAGAAAGGTAGAGGAACTGCAGCAAACAATCATGATATTTCTGTTTGTATCGATGACATTTTATGCACTTGCCTAACGAAAAGACTTTGCTTTACTCCGAAACCATTTTTACTCTGATTTTCTAAGCCCATTGCATACGAATTCCACACCAGTTTACCGGATATGACAGGATGAAACCAGAAATGTCTGGTTGTGTTTTCGCTAACTCAATGCGCAATAAGTGAAAGTTTCTTTTTTTGTGTTTTCTGGATATTATCAATGGACTTTATTGTTTTGAATGTTTTTATCAGGGACCATTTAATTTTGTACCATAGAAACACTGATTAGTTCATCATGGGGACACCAGCTCTACACATTCGTATATTCTAGGGAGAAAGCTAGAGGAACTGCTGCAAACATACATGATATTTCTGTTTGTATAGATGACATTTTATGCACTTGCCTAACGAAAATACTTAGCTTTTCTCCAAACCATTTTTACTGTGATTTTCTCGGTCAATTGCATACGAATTCCACACCAGTTTGTCCAGATACAACTGGATGACACCGGAAATATTGGGTTTTGGTTTGGCAAACCCAATCCCAGATATTGCTACAGCCTCTGTGTTTGTGTATTCCTGATATTATCCACGGACTTTATTGCTTTGAATTTTTTTTATAAGGGAACATTTAATTTCGTTTTTGGAAACACTAATTGGTTCCACATGGCGAAACCAGCTCTACGCATTTGTATTTTCTATGGAGTAAGCTAGAGGAACTGCGGCAAACAAACATGATATTTCTGTTAGTATGGATGATCTTTTATGCACTTGCCTAACGAAAAGCCTTTGGTTTTATCCAAAACCATTTGTACTGTGATTTTCTCAGTCCATTGCATATGAATTCCACACCACTTTGTCCGGATATGACTGGATGTAAAAAGAAATATACGGTTGTGTTTTGGCTAACTCAATCCGAAATATTGTGAAAGTTTCCGTGTTTGTGTTTTCTGGATATTATGGATGAACTTTATTGTTTTGAAAGTTTTTATCAGGGAATATTTAATTTTGTACCTTAGGAACACTAATTGGTTCATCATGGGGACACGAGCTCTACACATTCATATTTTCTAGGGAGAAAGCTAGGGGAACTGCGGCAAACAAACAGGATATTTCTGTTTGTATAGATGACATTTTATGCAGTTGCCTAACGAAAACACTTAGCTTTTCTCCAAAATCATTTTTACTGTGATTTTCTCGGTCCATTGCATACGAATTCCACACCAGTTTGTCCAGATATGACTGAATTTAACCGGAATTATCTGCTTTTTTTGTGGCTAACTCAATCACAGAATTTGCTATAGCCTCTTTGTTTGTGTATTCCTCATATTATACACGGACTTTATTGTATTGAATGTTTTTTATCGGGGAACTTTTAATTTTGTGCTTGGAATCACTAATTGGTTCCACATGGAGACACCAGCTCTACACATTCGTATTTTCTAGGGAGAAAGCTAGAGGAACTGCAGCAAACAAACAGGATATTTCTGTTTGTATAGATGACATTTTATGCACTTGCCTAACGAAAAGACTTTCCTTTTTTCCAAACCCATTTTTACTGTGATTTTCTTGGTCCATTGCATACGAATTCCACACCAGTTTGTCCAGATATGACTGGATGAAAACAGAAATATCCGGATGTGTTTTGGCTAACTCAATCCGAAAAATTGTGAAAGCCTCTGTGTTTGTGTTTTCTGGATATTATCGATGGACTTTATTGTTTTGAATGTTTTTATCAGATAACATTTTCTTTTGTAACGTTGAAACACTAATTGGTTCATCATGGGAACACCAGCTCTACACATTCATATTTTCTTGGGAGAAAGCTGGAGGAACTGCAACAAACAAACATGATATTTCTGATTCTATAGATGACATTTTATGCACTTGCCTAACGAAATGACTCTGCTTTTCTCCAAACCATTTATACTGTGATATTCTCGGTCCATTGCATACGAATTCCACACCATTTTGTCCGAATATGACTGGATGAAACCGGAAATATCCGGTTTTGTTCTGGGTAACTCAATCCCAGATTTGATACAGCCTCTGTGTTTGTGTTTTCTGGATATTATCAATGGATTTTATTGTTTCTAATGTTTTTTAACAAGGTACATTTTATTTTGAGCTTGGATAAAGTAATAGGTTCCACATGGAGACACCAGCTCTACATATTCATATTTTCTAGGTAGAAAGCTAGAGGAACTGTGGCAAACAAACATGATATTTCTGTTTGTATAGATGACATTTTATGCATTTGCCTAACGTAAAGACTTTGCTTTTCTCCAATACCATTTTTACTGTGATTTTCTCAGTCCATTGCATAAGAATTCCACACCACTTTGTCCAGTTATGACTGGATGAAAAAAGAAATATCAGTTGTGTTTTGGCTATCAATCAGAAATATTGCTACAGCCTCTTTGTTTCTGTTTTCTGGATATTATCGATGGACTTTATTGTTTTGAATGTTTTTATCAGGGCATATTTAATTTTTACCATTGAAACACTAATTGGTTCATCATGGGGACACCAGCTCTACACATTCGTATTTTCTGTGGAGAAAGCTAGAGGTCTGTCTAAATAGATGATATTATATGCACTTGCCTAACGAAAAGACTTTGCTTTTCTACAGAACCATTTGTACTGTGATAATCTTGGGCCATTGCATACGAATTCCACACCACTTTGTCCAGATATGCCTGGATGAAACAAGAAATATGCGGTTGTGTTTTGGCTAACTCAATCCCAGATATTGCTACAGCCTCTGTGTTAATGTTTCTGGATATTATCGACAGTCTTTTATTTTGAATATTTCTTATGAGAGAAAATTTAATTTTGGGGTGGTAAACACTAGTTGAATCCACATGGAGACACCAGCTCAACACATTCATATTTTCTAGGGAGAAATCTAGAGGAACTGCTGAAAACAAACATGATATTTCTGTTTGTATAGATGACATTTAAAGCACTTGCCTAACGAAAAGACTTTGCTTTTTCAAAAACCATTTGTACTGTGATTATCTTGGGCCATTGCATACGAATTCTATCCCACTTTGTCTGCATATGACTGGATGAAACTAGAAATATCTGGTTGTGTTTTGGCTAAATCAATCCCAGATATTGCTACAGCTTCTGTGTTTGTGTTTCCTGGATGTTATCCAGGGATTTATTGTTTTGAATTTTTTTATTCAGGGAACATTTAATTTTGTGCTGGAAAACACTAAATGGTTCCACATGGAGACACCAGCTCTACACTTTCGTATTTTCTAGGGAGAAAGCTAGAGGAACTGCGGCAAAGAAACATGATATTTCTATTTGTATACATGACATTTTATGCACTTGCCTAAAGAAAAGACTTTGATTTCCTCCATATCCATTTTTATTGTAATTTTCTCGGTCCATTGCATATGAATTCCACACCACTTTTTCCAGATATGACTTGATGAAACCAGAAATATCTGGTTGTGTTTTGGCTAACTCAATCCCAGATATTACCACAGGCTCTGTGTTTGTGTTTTCTGGGTATTATCGACAGACCTAATTGTTTTGAATGTTTTTTATCAGGGAACATTTAATTTTTGCTGGGAAACACTAATAGGTTACACATGGAGACACCAATTCTACATATTCGTATTTTCTATGAAGAAAGTTAGAGGAACTGCGGCAAACAAACATGATATTTTTGTCTGTATAGATGATATTTTATGCACTTGCCTAATGAAATGACTTTGCTTTACTCCAAAACCATTTTTACTGTGATTTTCTTGGTCCATTGCATACGAATTCCACACCTGTTTGTCCAGATATGCCTGGATTAAACCAGAAATATCCGGTTGTGTTTTGGCTAACTCAATCCCAGATATTGCTACAGGCTCTGTGTTAATGTTTTGGATATTATCGGCAGACTTTATTATTTTGAATATTACTTATCTCAGAACATTTAATTTTGGGGTGGTAAACACTAGTTGAATCCACATGGAGACACCAGCTCTACACATTCGTATTTTCTAGGGAGAAAGCTAGAGGAACTGTGGCAAACAAACATCATATTTCTGTTTGTATAGATGACATTTTATGCACTGATGAAGGAAAAGACTTGTTTTTCTCCAAAACCATTTTTACTGTGATTTTCTCGGTCCATTGCATATGAATTCCACACCAGTTTTCCGGAAGTGACTGAATGAAACCAGAAATATGCTTTTGTGTTTTGGCTAACTCAATCCGAAATATTGTGAAAGCCTCTGTGTTTGGGATTTCCGCATATTATCAACGGACTTTATTATTTTTAATGTTTTTTATTAGAGAATATTTAATTTTGTGATGGGAAACACTAGTTGACTACACGTGGAGACACGAGCTCTACACATTCCTTTTTTCTAGGGAAAAAGCTAGAGGAACTGTGGCAAACAAACATGATATTTCTGTTTGTACACATGACATTTTATGCACTGGCAAAAGGAAAAGACATAGCTTTTCTCCATAACCATTTTTACTGTGATTTTCTCGGTCCATTGCATACGAATTCCACACCACTTTGTCCGCCTATGACTGGATGAAACCAGAAATATCCGGTTGTGTTTTGGCTAACTCAACCCGAAATATTGTGAAAGCCTTTGTGTTTGTGATTTCCGGATATTATCAACGGACTTTATTGTTTTGAATATTTTTATCAGGGAACATTTCATTTTGTACCGTAGAAACACTAATTGGTTCATCATGGAGACACCACCTCTACACATTCGTATTTTCTAGGGTGAAAGCTAGAAGAACTGTGGCAAAAAATCATGACATTTCTGTTTGAATAGATGACAATTTATACACTTGCCTAAAGAAAAGACTTTGCTTTTCTCGAACACCATTTGTACTCTGATTTTCTCAGTCCATTGCATACGAATTCCACAACACTTTGTCCGGATATTATTAGATTTACGAGATATATCCGGTTGTGTTTTGGCTAGCTCCATCTGACATATTCTGAAAGCCTCTGTGTTTGTGTTTTCTGGATATTATCGATGTACTTTATTGTTTTGACTGTTTTTTTACCAGGGAACATTAAATTTTTTGCTGGGAAACACTAATTGGTTCTACATGGAGACACCAGCTCTACACATTCGTATTTTCTAGGGCGAAAGCTGGAGGAGCTGCGGAAAACATGATATTTCTGTTTGTATAGATGACATTTTATGCACTTGTCAAACTCAAAGACTTTGCTTTATTCCAAAACCATTTTTACTGTGATTCTCTTGGTCCATTGCATTCCACACCACTTTCTCCAGATATGCCTGGATGAAAGCAGAAATATCCGGTTTTGTTTTCGCTAACTATATCTCAGATATTGGTACAGGCTCTGTGTTAATGTTTCCCGGATATTATCGACAGACTTTATTATTTTGAATGTTTTTTATCAGAGAACATTTAGTTTTGTGCTGGGAAACACTAGTTGACTCCACATGGAGGCACCACCTCTACACATTCGTATTTTCTAGGGAGAACGCCAGAGGATCTGCGGCAAACAAAGATGATATTTCTGTTTGTATACATGGCATTTTATGCACTGGATGAAGGAAAAGCATTGCTTCTCTCCAAAACCATTTTTACTGTGATTTTCTTGGTCCAATGCATACGATTACACACCATTTTGTCCAGAGATGATTGGATGACACGAGAAATATCCGGTTGTGTTTTGGCTAACTCAATCCCAGATATTGCTACAGCCTCTGTGTTTGTGTTTTGTGGATATTATCGATGGAGTTTATTGTTTTGAATGTTTTTTATTGGGGAAAATTTAATTTTCTGCTGGGAAACACTAGTTGACTCCACAAGGAGACACCAGCTCTACACATTCGTATTTTCTAGGGAGAAAGCTAGAGGAACTGTGGCAAACAAACATGACATTTTTGTTTGTATTGATGACATTTTAAGCACTTGCCTAACGAAAAGTCTTTGTTTTCTCCAAAACCATTTTTATTGTGATTTTCTCCGTGCATTAGATACGAATTCCAAAACAATTTTCCGGATATGCCAGGATGAAAAGAGTAATATCTGGTTGTGTTTCGGCTAACTCAATCCGAATTTATTGAAAGCATCTCTGTTTGTGTTTTCTGGATATTATCGATGGACTTTATTGTTTTGAATGTTTTTATATCAGGGAACATTTAATTTAGTGTATGGAAACACTAATTGATTCCACATGGAGACACCAGCTCTACACATTCGTATTATCTAGGGAGAAAGCTAGAGGAACTGCGGCAAACACACATGACATTTCTGTTTGTATTGATGACATTTAATGCACTGGCCTAACGAAAAGACTTTGCATTTCTCCAAAACCATTTTACTGTGATTTTCTTGGTCCATTGCATACGAATTCCACACTACTTTGTCCAGATATGACTGGCTGAAACCAGTAATATCCGGTTGTGTTTTGGTTAACTCAATCCCAGATATTGCGACAGATTTTGTGTTTGTGTTCTCTGGAAATTATTGAGCCTACTTTATTCTTTAGAATGTTTTTTATCAGGCAACATTTAATTTTGTGCTGTGAAACACTAATTGGTTCCACATGGAGACACCAGCTCTACATATTCGTCTTTTCTAGGAGAAAGCTAGAGGAACTGCGGCCAACAAACATTACATTTATGTTTGTATAGTTGACATTTTATGCACTTGCCGAAGGAAAAGTCTTTTCTTTTCTCCAAAACCATTTTTACTGTGATTATCTCGGTCCATTGTATATGAATTCCAGACCACTTTGTCTGGATATGCCTGACTGAAACCAGAAATATCCGGTTGTGTTTTGCATAACTCAATCACACATATTGGTGCAGCCTCTGTGTTTGTTTTTTCTGGATATTATCGACAGATTTTATTGTTTTAAATGTGTTTTATCAGGGAACATTTAATATTGTGCTTAGAAACACTAATTGGTTCCACATGGAGACACCAGCTCTATACATTCGTACTGTCTAGGGAGAAAGCTAGAGGAACTACAACAAGCAACCCTGATATATCTGTTTGTATAGGTCATATTTTATGCACTTGCGTAATGAAAAAATTTGCTTTTCTTCAAAACCATTTTTGCTGTGATGTTCCCAGTCCATTGAATATGAATTCCACACAATTTTGTCAGGATATGACAGGATGAACCCAGAAATATCCGGTTGTGTTTTGGCTAACTAAATCCCACATATTGCGACAGCCTCTGTGTTTGTGTTTTCTGGATATTATCGAGGAACTTTATTATTTTAAGTGTTTTTTATAAGGGAACATTTAATATTGTGCTTGGAAACACTAATTGGTTCCACATGGAGACACCGACTCTACATATTCGTATTTTCTAGGGAGAAAGCTAGAGGAACTGCGGCAAAGAAACATGATATTTCTGTTGGTATAGGTGACATTTTATGCACTTCCCTAACAGAAACACTTTGCTTTTCTTCAATACAATTTTTACTCTGATTTTCTCGGTCCATTGCATATGAATTCCACACCAGTTTGTCCAGATATGACTGGATGAAACCGGAAATATCCAGTTCTGTATTGACTAACTCAGTCCAAGATATTGCTACCACCTCTGTCTAAGTGTATTCCTGATATTATCCATGGAGTTTATTGTTTTGAATGTTTTTTATCAGGGAACATTAAATTTTGTGCTTGGAAACACTAATTGGTTCCACATGCAGACACCTGCTCTGCACATTCGTATTTTCTATGAGGAATCTAGATGTGATTTTCTTGATGCATTGCATAAAATTCCACAACACTTTGTCCGGATATTACTGGATGAAACCGGAAATATCCTTTTTTTTTTTTTTTTTTTTTTGTCTAACTCAATTCCAGATATTGCTACAGCCTCTGTGTTTGTGTTTTCTGGATATTATGAACAGACTTCTTTATTTTGAATGTTTTTTATCAGGGAACATTTAATTTTGTGCTGGGAAACACTAATTGTTCCACATGGTGACACCAGCTCTTGGTATTCGTATTTTCTAGGCAGAAAAGTAGAGGAACTGACAAACAAACATGATATTTCTGTTTGTATAGATGACATTTTATGCACTTGCCTAACGAAAAGACTTTGCTTTACTCCAAAACCATTTTTACAGTGATTTTCTCGTTCCGCTGCATACAAATTCCACACCAGTTTTTCCGGATATGACTGGATGAAACCAGAAATATCTGTTGTGTTTTGGCTAACACATTCCGAAATATTGTGAAAGCCTCTGTGTTTGTGTTTTCTGGATATTATCGATGAACTTTATTGTTTTGAATGTTTATATCAGGGAACATTTCATTTTGTACCGTTGAAACACTCATTGGTTCATCATGGGGACACCAGCTCCACACATTCGTATTTTCTAGGGAGAAAGCTAGAGGAACTGCGGGAATAAACATGATATATCAGTTTGTATAGATGACATTTTATGCACTTGCCTAACGAAAAGACATTGCTTTTCTCCAAAACCATTGTTACTGTGATTTTCTCTGTCTAATGCGTAAGAATTCCACACCATTTTGTCCAGATATGACTGGATGAAACCACAAATATCCAGTTTTGTTTTGGCTAACTCAATCCAAGATATTGCTACAGCCTCTGTGTTTGTGTTTTCCTGTTATTATCCGCGGAATTTTTCATTTTGAATGTTTTTCATCCGGGAACATTTAATTTTGTGCTTGGAATCACTAATTGGTTCCACATGGAGACACCAGCTCTACACATTCGTATTTTCTAGGGAGAAAGCTAGAGGAACTGTGACAAACAAACATGATATTTCTGTTTGTATTGATGACATTATATGCACTTGCCTAACGAAAAGACTTTGCTTTTCTCCAAAACCATTTTTACTGTAATTATTTTGGTTCATTACATACGAATTTCACACCACTTTGTCCAGATATGACTGGATGAAACCGGAAATATCCGGTTTTGTTTTGGCTAACTCAATTCCAGTTATGGCTACAGCCCCTGTGTTTGTGTTTCTGGATATTATCAACGGACTTTATTGTTTTGAATGTTTTTTATCAGGGAACATTTTATTTTGAGCTTGCATACAGTAATTGGTTCATCATAGAGGCACCAGCTCTACATATTCGTATTTTCTAGGGGGAAAGCTAGAGGACCTGCGGCAAACAAACATGATATTTCTCTTTTTATAGATGCCATTTCATGCAGACTTTGCTTTTCTCCAAAACCATTTTTACGCTGATTTTCTAAGCGCATTGCATACGAATTCCATAACACTTTGTCCGGATATGACTGGATGAAACCAGAAATATCCGGTTGTGTTTTGGCTAACTCAATCCGAAATATTGTGAAAGCTTCTGTGTTTGTGTTTTCCGGATATTATCAATGGAGTTTATTGTTTTGAATGTTTTTATCAGGGAACATTTAATTTTGTACCGTTGAAACACTAATTGGTCCATCATGGGTACACCAGCTCTAAACATTTGTATTTCTAGGGAGAAAGCTAGAGGAACTGCAGCAAACAAACATGATATTTCTGTTTGTATCGATGACATTTTATGCACTTGCTAAGGAAAAGTCTTTGCTTTTCTCCAAAACCATTTGTAGTGTGATTTTCTCGATCCATTGTATACCAATACCACACCAGTTTGTCCAGATATGCCTGGGTGAAACCAGAAATATCCTGTTTTGTTTTGGCTAACTCAATCGCAGATATTGCTACAGCCTATGTGTTTGTGTTTTCTGGATATATTCAACAGACTTTATTGTTTTGAAAGTTTTTTATCGGGAAACATTTTAATTTGAGCTTGGATACAGCAATTGGCTCAACATGGAGACATCAGCTCGACGTATTATTATTTTCTAGGTAGAAAGCTAGAGGAACTGCGGCAAACAAACATGATATTTCTGATTGTATAGATGACTTTTTATGCACTTGTCTAATGAAAAGACTTTGCTTTTCTCCAAAACCATTTTACTGTGATTTTCTCGGTCCATTGCATACGAATTCCACACCACTTTGTCCGGATATGACTGGATGAAAACAGAAATATCCGGTTGTGTTTTGGCTAACTCCATCTGAAACATTGTGAAAGACTTTGTGTTTGTGTTTTCTGGAAATTAACGATGGACTTTATTGTTTTGAAAGTTTTTATCAGGGAACATTTAATTTTCTACCGTAGAAACACTAATTGGTTCATCATGGGGACACCAGCTCTACACATTCGTACTACTAGGGAGAAAGCTAGAGGAACTATGGCAAACAAACATGATATTTCTGTTTGTATTGATGACATTTTATGCACTTGCCTAACGAAAAGACTTTGCTTTCTCCAAAACCATATTTTCTCGGTCCATTGCATACAAATTCCACAGCAATTTGTCCGGATATGACTGGATGAAACCGGAAATATCTGGTTTTGTTTTGGCTAACTCAATCCCAGATATTGCTACAGCCTCTCTGTGTTTTCCGGATATTATCAATGGACTTTATTGTATTGAATGCATTTTATCGGGAACATTTTATTTTGAGCTTGGATACAGCAACTGTTTCCACATGGAGACACCAGCTCTACATATTCGTATTTTCTAGGTAGAAAGCTAGAGGAACTGGGGAAAACAAACATGATATTTCTGTTTGTATAGATGACATTTTATGCAGTTGCCTTTCTCCAAAACCATTTTTATGGTGATTTTCCTGGTCCATGGCATAGGAATTCCACACCAGTTTGTCCTGATATGACTTGAAGAAACCTGAAATATCCGGCTGCGTTTTGGCTAACTCAATCCGAAATATTGTGAAAGCCTCTGTGTTTGTGTGTTCCTGATATTATCCATGGACTTTATTGTTTTGAATGTTTTTATCAGGGAGCATTTCATTTTGTACCGTAGAAACACTAATTGGTTCACCCTGGGGACACCAGCTCTACACATTCGTATTTTCTAGGGAGAAAGCTAGAGGAAATGCAGCAAACAAACATGATATATCTGATTGTATAGATGACATTTTATGCAGTTGCCTAACGAAAAGACTTTGCTTTTCTCCAAAACCCTTTGTAGTCTGATTTTCTCAGTCCATTGCATACGAATTCCACACCAGTTTGTCCGGATATGACTGGATGAAACCAGAAATATCCGGTTGTGTTTTGGCTAACTCAATCCGAAATATTGTGAAAGCCTCTGTGTTTGTGTTTTCTGGATATTATCGATGGACTTTATGGTTTTGAAAGTTTTTATCAGGGAACATTTCATTTTTTACTGTTGAAACACTAATTGGTTCATCCTGGGGACACCAGCTCTACACATTCATATTTTCTGGGGAGAAAGCTAGAGGAATTGCGGCAAACATGATATTTATGTTTGTGTAGATGACATTTAAGCACTTGCCTAACCAAAAGACTTTGCTCTTCACCAAAACCTTTTTTACTGTGATTTTCTCGGTACATTGCATACGAATTCCACACCAGTTTGTCCGGATATGACTGGATGAAACCGGAAATATCTGGTTTTGTTTTGGCTAACTCAATCCCAGATATAACTACAACCACTGTGTTTGTTTATTCTGGATGTTATCCACAGACTTTATTATTTTCAATGTTTTTTTTTTCAGGGAACATTTAATTTTGTGCTTGGAAACACTAATTGCTTCCACATGGAGACACCAGCTCTACACTTTGGTTATTTACGGAGAAAGCATGATGAACTGCAGCAAACAAACATGATATTTCTGTTTGTATAGATGACATTTATGCACTTGCCTAACGAAAAGACTTTGCTTTTCTCCAAAACCATTTTTATTGTGATTTTCTTGGTCCATTGCATACGAATTCCACACCAGTTTGCCTGGATATGCCTGGATGAAACCAGAAATATCCGCTTGTATTTTGGCTAACTCAATCCGAAATATTGTGAAAGCCTCTGTGTTTGTGTTTTCTGGATATTATCGATGGACTTTATTCTTTTGAATATTTTTATCAGGGAATATTTCATTTTGTACCATAGAAAAACTAATTGGTTCATCCTGGGGACACCAGCTCTACACCTTCGTATTTTCTAGGGGGAAAGCTAGAGGAACTGTGGCAAACAAATATAATTCTGTTTGTATTGATGACATTTTATGCACTTGCCTAACGAAGAGACTTTCCTTTTCTCCAAAACCATTTTTACTGTGATTTTCTCGGTCCATTGAATACGAATTCCAAACCACTTTGTCTGGATATGACTGGATGAAACCAGAAATATCCGGTTGTGTTTTGGCTAACTCAATCCAAAATATTGCTACAGCCTCTGTGTTTGTGTTTTCTGGATATTATCGATGGGCTTTATTGTTTTCAATATTTTTATCAGGGAACATTTAATTTTGTACCGTAGAAACACTAATTGGTTCATCATGGGGACACCAGCTCTACACATTCGTATTTTCTGGGGAGATAGCTAGAGGAACTGCGGCAAACAAACATGATAATTCTGTTTGTATAGATGACATTTTATGCACTTGCCTAATGAAGTGACTTTCCTTTTCACTAAAACCATTTTTACTGTGATTTTCTCTGTCCATTGCGTACAAATTCCACACCATTTTGTGCGGATATGACTGTATGAAAACAGAAATATCCGGTTATGTTTTGGCTAACTCAATCCCAGATATTGCTACAGCCTCTGTTTTTGTGTATTCCTGATATTATCCACGGACTTTATTGTTTTGAATGTTTTTTATCAGGGAACATTTTATTTTGAGCTTGGAAACACTAATTGGTTCCATATGGAGACACCAGCTCTATATATTTGTGTTTTCTAGGGAGAAAGCTCAAGGAACTGTGGCAAACAAACATGATATTTTTGTTTCTAGAGATGACATTTTATGCACTTGCCTAACGAAAAGACTTTGCTTTTCTCCAAAACCATTTTTACTGTGATTTTCTCGGTCCATTGCTTACGAATTCCACAGCAGTTTGTCCAGATATGACTGGATGAAACCGGAAATATCCGGTTTTTTTTTTGGCTAACTCAAACCCAGATATTTCTACAGCCTCTGTGTTTGTGTTTTCCTGATATTATCCATGGATTTTTTTGTTTTGATTGTTTTTTATCAGGAAACATTTAATTATTTGCTTTCAAACACTAATTGCTTCCACATGGAGACACCAGCTCTACACATTCCTAATTTCTAGGGAGATAGCTAGAGGAACTGCGGTAAACAAACCTGATATTTCTGTATGTATCGATGATATTTTATCTATATGCTAATGGATAGACTTTGCTGTTCTCCAAAACCATTTTTACTGTGATTTTCTCAGTCCATTGCATACGAATTCCACAGAAGTTTGACCGGATAGCACTCGATGAAACCGGAAATATCCGGTAGTGTTTTGGCTAAGAAGTTAGACCGGATAGCACTCGATGAAACCGGAAATATCCGGTAGTGTTTTGGCTAACTCAATCACAGATATAGCTACAGCATCTGTGTATGTGTTTTCTGGATATTATCAATGGACTTTATTGTTTTGAATGTTTTTTTTTTTTTACCAGGGAACATATAATTTTGAGCTTAGATACAGTAAATGGTTCCACATGGAGACACCAGCTCTACATATTCGTATTTTCTAGGAAGAAATATAGAGCAACTGACAAACATGATATTTCTGTTTGTATAGCTGACATTTTATCCACTTGCCTAATGAAAAGACTTTGCTTTTCTCCAAAACCATTTTTACTCTGATTTTCTCGATCCATTGCATAAGAATTCAAAACCACTTTGTCTGGATATGACTGGATGAAACCAGAAATATCCGGTTGTGTTTTGGCTAACTCAATCCAAAATATTGCTAAAATCTCTGTGTTTGTGTTTCCTGGATATTATAGATGGACTTAGTGTTTTGAATGTTTTTATCAGGGAACATTTCATTTTGTACCGCTGAAACAGGAATTGGTTCATCATGGTAACACCAGCTTTACATATTCGTATTTTCTAGAGAGAAAGCCTGAGGAACTATGGTAAAGAAACATGATATTTATGTTTGTATAGATGACATTTTATGCACTTGCCTAACGAAAAGACTTTGCTTTTCTCCAAAACCAATTTACTGTGATTTTCTCGGTCCATTGCATACGAATTCCACACCACTTTGTACGGATATGACTGGATGAAACCGGAAATATCTGCTTTTGTTATGGCTAACTCAATCCCACATATCGCTACAGCCTCTGTGTTTGTGTTTTCCGGATATTATCCATGGACTTTATTGTTTTGAATGTTTTTTATCAGGGAACATTTAATTTTGTGCTTGGAAACACTAATTGGTTCCAAATGGCGACACCTGCTCTACACATTCGTAATTTCTAGGGAGATAGCTAGAGGAACTGCGGCAAACAATCATGTTATTTCTGTTTGTCTAGATGACATTTTATGCACTTGCCTAATGAAAAGACTTTGCTTTTCTCCAAAATCATTTTTACTGTGATTTTCTCGGACCATTGCATACGAATTCCACACCATGTTGTCCCGATATGACTGGATGAAATCGGAAATATCCGGTTGTGTTTTGGCTAACTCAATCCGAAATATTGCTACAGCCTCTGTGTTTGTGTTTTCCTGATATTATCCATGGACTTTATTGTTTTGAATGTTTTTTTAAGGGAACATTTAATTTTGTCCTTGGAACACTAATTGGTTCCACATGGAGACACCAGCTCTGCATATTCGTATTATCTAGGGAGAATGCTAGAGGACCTGCAGCAAACAAACATGATATTTCTGTTTGTCTAGATGACATTTTATGCACTTGCCTAACAAAAAGAGTTTGCTTCTCTCCAAAACCATTTTTACTGTGATTTTCTCGGTCCATTGCATACGAATTCCACACCACTTTGTCCGGATATGACTGGATGAAAACAGAAATATCCGGTTGTGTTTTGGCTAACTCCATCTGAAACATTGTGAAAGACTTTGTGTTTGTGTTTTCTGGAAATTAACGATGGACTTTATTGTTTTGAAAGTTTTTATCAGGGAACATTTAATTTTCTACCGTTGAAACACTAATTGGTTCATCATGGTGACACCAGCTCTACACATTCGTACTACTAGGGAGAAAGCTAGAGGAACTATGGCAAGCAAACATGATATTTCTGTTTGTATTGATGACATTTTATGCACTTGCCTAACGAAAAGACTTTGCTTTCTCCAAATCCATATTTTCTCGGTCCATTGCATACAAATTCCACAGCAATTTGTCCGGATATGACTGGATGAAACCGGAAATAACTGGTTTTGTTTTGGCTAACTCAATCCCAGATATTGCTAAAGCCTCTCTGTGTTTTCCGGATATTATCAATGGACTTTATTGTATTGAATGTATTTTATCGGGAACACTTTATTTTGAGCTTGGATACAGTAACTGTTTCCACATGGAGACACCAGCTCTACATATTCGTATTTTCTATGTAGAAAGCTAGAGGAACTGGGGAAAACAAACATGATATTTCTGTTTGTATAGATGACATTTTATGCAGTTGTCTTTCTCCAAAACCATTTTTATGGTGATTTTCTCGGTCCATTGCATAGGAATTCCACACCAGTTTGTCCAGATATGACTTGAAGAAACCTGAAATATCCGGCTGCGTTTTGGCTAACTCAATCCGAAATATTGTGAAAGCCTCTGTGTTTGTGTGTTCCTGATATTATCCATGGACTTTATTGTTTTCAATGTTTTTTATCAGGGAACATTTAATTTTGTGCTTGGAAACACTAATTGGTTCCACATGGAGACACCAGCTCTACGTATTATTATTTTCTAGGGAGAAAGCTAGAGGAACTGCGGCAAACAAACGTGATATTTCTGTTTGTATAGATGACATTTTATGCAGTTGCCTAACGAAAAGACTTTGCTTTTCTCCAAAACCATTTTTACTATGATTTTTCTCAGTCCATTGCATAGGAATTCCACACCAGTTTCTCCGGATATTACTGGATGAAACCGGAAATATCCGGTTTGGTTTGGCTAACTGAATCCCAGATATTGCTACAGCTTCTGTGTTTGTTTTTTCTGGATATTATCGATGGACTTTATTGTTTTGAATGTTTTTTATCAGGGAACATTTAATTTTGCGCTTGGAAACACTAATTGGTTCCACATGGAGACACTAGCTCTACATATTTGTATTTTCTAGGGAGAAAGCTCGAGGAACTGAGGCAAACAAAATGATATTTCTGTTTGTATAGATGACATTTTATGCAGTTGCCTAACGAAAAGACTTTGCTTTTCTACAAAACCTTTTTTACTGTGATTTTCTCGGTCCATTGCATAGGATTTCCACAGGAGTTTCTCCGGATATTACTGGATGAAACCGGAAATATCCAGTTTGGTGTGGCTAACTGAATTCCAGATATTGCTAGAGCCTCTGTGTTTGTTTTTTCTGAATATTATCAATGCATTTTATTGTTTTGAAGGTTTTTTAACTGGAAACATTTTATTTTGAGCTTGGATACAGTAATTGGTTCCACATGGAGACACCAGCTCTACATATTCGTATTTTCTAGGAAGAAAGGTAGAGGAACTGAAAAACAATCATGATATTTCTGTTTGTATAGCTGATATTTTATGCACTTACCTAATGCAAAGACTATGCTTTTCTCCAAAACCATTTCTACTCTTATTTTCTCGATCCATTGCATAAGAATTCAAAACCACTTTGTCCGGATATGACTGGATGAAACCAGAATTATCGGGTTGTGTTTTGGCTAACTCAATCCGAAATATTGCTGCAGCATCTGTGTTTGTGTTTTCCGGATATTATCCATGGACTTTATTGTTTAGAATGTTTTTTATCAGGGAACATTTCATTTTTTGCTTGGAAACACTAATTGGTTCCACATGGAGACACCAGCTCTACACATTCGTTATTTCTAGGGAGATAGCTAGAGGAACTGCGGTAAACAAACATGATATTTCTGTTTTTATCGATGATATTTTATCTACTTGCCTAACGAAAAGACTTTGCTGTTCTCCAAAACCATTTTTACTGTGATTTTCTCGGTCCATTGCATACGAATTCCACAGAAGTTTGACCGGATATCACTCGATGAAACCGGAAATATCTGGTTGTGTTTTGGCTAACTCATCCAAAATATTGCTACAGCATCTGTGTTTGTGCATTCCTGATATTTTCCACAGACACTATTGTTTTGAATGTTTTTTATCAGGGAACATTTAATTTTGTACCGTTGAAACACTAAATGTTTCAGCATGGAGACACCAGCTCTACACATTCGTATTTTCAACAGAGAAAGCTAGAGGAGCTGCGGCTAACAAACATCATATTTCTGTTTGTATAGATGACATTTTATACACTTGCCTAACCAAAAGCCTTTGCTTTTCTCCAAAACCATTTTTACTCTGATTTTCTCAGTCCAGTGCATACGAATTCCACACCACTTTGTCCGGATAAGACAGGATGAAACCGGAAATATCCGGTTGTGTTTTGGCTAACTCAATCCCAGATATTGCTACAGCCTTTGTGTTTGCATATTCCTGATATTATCCACGGACTTTATTGTTTTGAATGTTTTTTGTCAGGGAACATTTAATTTTCAGCTTGGAAACACTAATTGGTTCCACATGGAGACACTAGCTCTACATATTTGCATTTTCTAGGGAGAAAGCTCGAGGAAGTGCGGCAAAGAACATGATATTTCTGTTTGTATAGATGACGTTTTATGCACTTGCCTAACGAAAAGACTTTGCTTTTCTCCAAAACCATTTTACTGTGATTTTCTCGGTTCATTGCATACGAATTCCACGGCAGTTTGTCCAGATATGACTGGATGAAACCAGAAATATCTGGTTGTGTTTTGGCTAACTCAATCCGAAGTATTGCTACAGCCTCTGTGTTTGTGATTTTTGGATATTATCAATGGACTTTATTGTTTTGAATGATTTTTACCAGGGAACATTTTATTTTGAGCTTAGATACAGTAATTGGTTCCACATGGAGACACCAGCTCTACATTTTCGTATTTCTAGGGAGAAATATAGAGCAACTGACAAACATGATATTTCTGTTTGTATAGCTGACATTTTATCCACTTGCCTAATGAAAAGACTGTGCTTTTCTCCAAAACCATTTTTACTGTGATTTTCTCGATCCATTGCATAAGAATTCAACACCACTTTGTCCGGATATTACTGGATGAAATCAGAAATATCCAGTTGTGTTTTGGCTAACTCAATCCTAAATATTGCGAAAACCTCTGTGTTTGTGCTTTCTGGATATTATCGATGAACTTTATTGTTTTGAATGTTTTTATCAGGGAGCATTTCATTTTGTACCGTAGAAACACTAATTGGTTCACCCTGGGGACACCAGCTCTACACATTCGTATTTTCTAGGGAGAAAGCTAGAGGAAATGCAGCAAACAAACATGATATATCTGATTGTATAGATGACATTTTATGCAGTTGCCTAATGAAAAGACTTTGCTTTTCTCCAAAACCCTTTGTAGTCTGATTTTCTCCGTCCATTGCATACGAATTCCACACCAGTTTGTCCGGATATGACTGGATGAAACCAGAAATATCCGGTTGTGTTTTGGCTAACTCAATCAAAATATTGTGAAAGCCTCTGTGTTTGTGTTTTCTGGATATTAACGATGGACTTTATTGTTTTGAATATTTTTATCAGGGAACATTTTATTTTCAGCTTGGAAACGCTAATTGGTTCATCATGGGGACACCAGTTCTACAAATTCATATTTTCTAGGGTGAAAGCTAGAGGAACTGCGGCAAACATACCTGATATTTCTGTTTGTATAGATGACATTTTCTGCAATTGCCTAACGAAAAGACTTTGCTTTTCTCCAAAACCATTTTTACTGTGATTTTCTCGGTCCATTGCATACGAATTCCACACTAGTTAGCCTGGATATGCCTGGATGAAACCAGAAATATCTGCTTGTATTTTGGCTAACTGAATCCGAAACATTGTGAAAGCCTCTGTGTTTGTGTTTTCTGGATATTATCGATGGACTTTATTCTTTTGAATATTTTTATCAGGGAATATTTCATTTTGTACCATAGAAAAACTAATTGGTTCATCCTGGGGACACCAGCTCTACACCTTCGTATTTTCTAGGGGGAAAGCTAGAGGAACTGTGGCAAACAAATATAATTCTGTTTGTATTGATGACATTTTATGCACTTGCCTAACGAAGAGACTTTCCTTTTCTCCAAAACCATTTTTACTGTGATTTTCTCGGTCCATTGAATACGAATTCCACACCAGTTTGTCCGCATATGACTGGATGAAACCAGAAATATCCGGTTGTGTTTTGGCTAACTCAATCCGAAATATTGTGAAAGCCTCTGTGTTTGTGTTTTCTGAATATTATCGATGGACTTTATGGTTTTGAAAGTTTTTATCAGGGAGCATTTCATTTTTTACTGTTGAAACACTAATTGGTTCATCCTGGGGACACCAGCTCTACACATTCATATTTTCTGGGGAGAAAGCTAGAGGAATTGCGGCAAACATGATATTTATGTTTGTGTAGATGACATTTAAGCACTTGCCTAACCAAAAGACTTTGCTCTTCACCAAAACCTTTTTTACTGTGATTTTCTCGGTACATTGCATACGAATTCCACACCAGTTTGTCCGGATATGACTGGATGAAACCGGAAATATCTGGTTTTGTTTTGGCTAACTCAATCCCAGATATAACTACAACCACTGTGTTTGTTTATTCTGGATGTTATCCACAGACTTTATTATTTTCAGTGTTTTTTTTTCAGGGAACATTTAATTTTGTGCTTGGAAAAACTAATTGGTTCCACATGGAGACACCAGCTCTACACTTTGGTTATTTACGGAGAAAGCATGATGAACTGCAGCAAACAAACATGATATTTCTGTTTGTATAGATGACATTTTATGCACTTGCCTAACGAAAAGACTTTGCTTTTCTCCAAAACCATTTTTACTGTGATTTTCTTGGTCCATTGCATATGAATTCCACACCAGTTTGCCTGGATATGCCTGGATGAAACCAGAAATATCCGCTTGTATTTTGGCTAACTCAATCCGAAATATTGTGAAAGCCTCTGTGTTTGTGTTTTCTGGATATTATCGATGGACTTTATTCTTTTGAATATTTTTATCAGGGAATATTTCATTTTGTACCATAGAAAAACTAATTGGTTCATCCTGGGGACACCAGCTCTACACCTTCGTATTTTCTAGGGGGAAAGCTAGAGGAACTGTGGCAAACAAATATAATTCTGTTTGTATTGATGACATTTTATGCACTTGCCTAACGAAGAGACTTTCCTTTTCTCCAAAACCATTTTTACTGTGATTTTCTCAGTCCATTGAATACGAATTCCAAACCACTTTGTCTGGATATGACTGGATGAAACCAGAAATATCCGGTTGTGTTTTGGCTAACTCAATCCGAAATATTGCTACAGCCTCTGTGTTTGTGTTTTCTGGATATTATCGATGGGCTTTATTGTTTTCAATATTTTTATCAGGGAACATTTAATTTTGTACCGTAGAAACACTAATTGGTTCATCATGGGGACACCAGCTCTACACATTCGTATTTTCTGGGGAGATAGCTAGAGGAACTGCGGCAAACAAACATGATAATTCTGTTTGTATAGATGACATTTTATGCACTTGCCTAATGAAGTGACTTTCCTTTTCACTAAAACCATTTTTACTGTGATTTTCTCTGTCCATTGCGTACAAATTCCACACCATTTTGTGCGGATATGACTGTATGAAAACAGAAATATCCGGTTATGTTTTGGCTAACTCAATCCCAGATATTGCTACAGCCTCTGTTTTTGTGTATTCCTGATATTATCCACGGACTTTATTGTTTTGAATGTTTTTTATCAGGGAACATTTTATTTTGAGCTTGGAAACACTAATTGGTTCCATATGGAGACACCAGCTCTATATATTTGTGTTTTCTAGGGAGAAAGCTCAAGGAACTGTGGCAAACAAACATGATATTTTTGTTTCTAGAGATGACATTTTATGCACTTGCCTAACGAAAAGACTTTCCTTTTCTCCAAAACCATTTTTACTGTGATTTTCTCAGTCCATTGAATACGAATTCCAAACCACTTTGTCTGGATATGACTGGATGAAACCAGAAATATCCGGTTGTGTTTTGGCTAACTCAATCCAAAATATTGCTACAGCCTCTGTGTTTGTGTTTTCTGGATATTATCGATGGGCTTTATTGTTTTCAATATTTTTATCAGGGAACATTTAATTTTGTACCCTAGAAACACTAATTGGTTCATCATGGGGACACCAGCTCTACACATTCGTATTTTCTGGGGAGATAGCTAGAGGAACTGCGGCAAACAAACATGATAATTCTGTTTGTATAGATGACATTTTATGCACTTGCCTAATGAAGTGACTTTCCTTTTCACTAAAACCATTTTTACTGTGATTTTCTCTGTCCATTGCGTACAAATTCCACACCATTTTGTGCGGATATGACTGTATGAAAACAGAAATATCCGGTTATGTTTTGGCTAACTCAATCCCAGATATTGCTACAGCCTCTGTTTTTGTGTATTCCTGATATTATCCACGGACTTTATTGTTTTGAATGTTTTTTATCAGGGAACATTTTATTTTGAGCTTGGAAACACTAATTGGTTCCATATGGAGACACCAGCTCTATATATTTGTGTTTTCTAGGGAGAAAGCTCAAGGAACTGTGGCAAACAAACATGATATTTTTGTTTCTAGAGATGACATTTTATGCACTTGCCTAACGAAAAGACTTTGCTTTTCTCCAAAACCATTTTTACTGTGATTTTCTCGGTCCATTGCTTACGAATTCCACAGCAGTTTGTCCAGATATGACTGGATGAAACCGGAAATATCTGGTTTTGTTTTGGCTAACTCAAACCCACATATTTCTACAGCCTCTGTGTTTGTGTTTTCCTGATATTATCCATGGATTTTATTGTTTTGATTGTTTTTTATCAGGAAACATTTAATTATTTGCTTTCAAACACTAATTGCTTCCACATGGAGACACCAGCTCTACACATTCCTAATTTCTAGGGAGATTGCTAGAGGAACTGCGGTAAACAAACCTGATATTTCTGTATGTATCGATGATATTTTATCTATTTGCCTAACGAAAAGACTTTGCTGTTCTCCAAAACCATTTTTACTGTGATTTTCTCAGTCCATTGCATACGAATTCCACAGAAGTTTCACCGGATATCACTCGATGAAACTGGAAATATCCGGTAGTATTTTGGCTAAGTCAATCACAGATATAGCTACAGCATCTGTGTATGTGTTTTCTGGATATTATCAATGGACTTTATTGTTTTGAATGTTTTTTTTTTAACAGGGAACATATTATTTTGAGCTTAGATACAGTAAATGGTTCCACATGGAGACACCAGCTCTACATATTCGTAGTTTCTAGGAAGAAATATAGAGCAACTAACAAACATGATATTTCTGTTTGTATAGCTGACATTTTATCCACTTGCCTAATGAAAAGACTTTGCTTTTCTCCAAAACCATTTTTACTCTGATTTTCTCGATCCATTGCATAAGAATTCAAAACCACTTTGTCTGGATATGACTGGATGAAACCAGAAATATCCAGATGTGTTTTGGCTTACTCAATCCGAAATATTGCTACAGCCTCTGTGTTTGTGTTTTCTTGATATTATCGATGGACTTTATTGTTTTGAATGTTTTTATCAGGGAGCATTTCATTTTGTACCATGAAAACACTAATTGGTTCATCCTGGGGACACCAGCTCTACACATTCGTATTTTCTAGGGAGAAAGCTAGAGGAACTGTGGCAAACAAACATGATAATTCTGTTTGTATAGATGACATTTTATGCACTTGCATAACGAAGAGACTTTCCTTTTCTCCAAAACCATTTTTACTGTGATTTTCTCAGTCCACTGAATACGAATTCCAAACCACTTTGTCTGGATATGACTGGATGAAACCGCAAATATCCGGTTGTGTTTTGGCTAATTCAATCGGAAATATTGCTACAGCCTCTGTGTTTGTGTTTTCTGAATATTATCGACGGGCTTTATTGTTTTCAATATTTTTATCAGGGAACATTTAATTTTGTACCGTAAAAACACTAATTGGTTCATCATGGGGACACCAGCTCTACACATTCGTATTTTCTGGGGAGAAACCTAGAGGAACTGTGGCAAACAAACATGATATTTCTGTTTCTATCGATGGCATTTTATGCACTTTCCTAACGAAAAGACTTTGCTTTTCTCCAAAATCATTTTTACTGTGATTTTCTCAGTCCACTGCATACGAATTCCACACAACTTTGTCCCGATATGACTGGATGAAACCGCAAATATCCGGTTGTGTTTTGGCTAACTCAATCCGAAATATTGCTACAGCCTCTGTGTTTGTGTATTCCTGATATTACCCACGGACTTTTTTTTTTTTGAATTTTTCTTTTTTCTGGAAAAATTTTATTTTGTGCTTGAAACACTAATTGGTTCCACATGGAGACACCAGCTCTGCACATTCGTAGTTTCTACGGAGAAAGCTAGAGGAACTGTGGCAAACAAACATGATATTTCTGTTTGTCTAGATGACATTTTATGCACTTGCCTAATAAAAAGACTTTGCTTTTCTCCAAAACCATTTGTACTGTGATTTTCTCGGTCAGTTGCATACGAATTCCACACCAATTTGTACGGATATGACTGGATGAAACCAGAAATATCCGGTTGTGTTTTGGCTAACTCAATCCAAAATATTGCTAAAATCTCTGTGTTTGTGTTTCCTGGATATTATAGATGGACTTAGTGTTTTGAATGTTTTTATCAGGGAATATTTCATTTTCTACCGCTGAAACAGGAATTGGTTCATCATGGTAACACCAGCTTTACATATTCGTATTTTCTAGAGAGAAAGCCTGAGGAACTATGGTAAAGAAACATGATATTTATGTTTGTATTGATGACATTTTATGCACTTGCCTAACGAAAAGACTTTGCTTTTCTCCAAAACCATTTTACTGTGATTTTCTCGGTCCATTGCATACGAATTCCACACCACTTTGTACGGATATGACTGGATGAAACCGGAAATATCTGCTTTTGTTATGGCTAACTCAATCCCACATATCGCTACAACCTCTGTGTTTGTGTTTTCCGGATATTATCCATGGACTTTATTGTTTTGAATGTTTTTTATCAGGGAACATTTAATTTTGTGCTTGGAAACACTAATTGGTTCCAAATGGCGACACCTGCTCTACACATTCGTAATTTCTAGGGAGATAGCTAGAGGAACTGCGGCAAACAATCATGTTATTTCTGATTGTCTAGATGACATTTTATGCACTTGCCTAATGAAAAGACTTTGCTTTTCTCCAAAATCATTTTTACTGTGATTTTCTCGGACCATTGCATACGAATTCCACACCATGTTGTCCCGATATGACTGGATGAAATCGGAAATATCCGGTTGTGTTTTGGCTAACTCAATCCGAGATATTGCTACAGCCTCTGTGTTTGTGTTTTCCTGATATTATCCATGGACTTTATTGTTTTGAATGTTTTTTTTTAAGGGAACATTTAATTTTGTCCTTGGAACACTAATTGGTTCCACATGGAGACACCAGCTCTGCATATTCGTATTATCTAGGTAGAATGCTAGAGGACCTGCAGCAAATAAACATGATATTTCTGTTTGTATAGATGACATTTTATGCACTTGCCTAACAAAAAGACTTTGCTTCTCTCCAAAACCATTTTTACTGTGATTTTCTCGGTCGATTTTATACGAATTCCACACCAGTTTGTCCGGATATGAGTGGATCAAACCGGAAATATCCGGTTGTGTTTTGGCTAACTCAATCTCAGATATTGCTACAGCCTCTGTGTTTGTTTTTTCCGGATATTATCCATGGACTTTACTGTTTTGAATGTTTTTTATTAGGGAACATTTAATTATTTCCTTGGAAACACTAATTGCCTCCACATGGAGACACCAGCTCTACATATTCGTAATTTCTAGGGAGATAGCTAGAGGAGCTGTGGCAAACAAACATGATAATTCTGTTTGTATAGATGACATTTTATGCACTTGCCTAATGAAGTGACTTTCCTTTTCTCCAAAACCATTTTTACTGTGATTTTCTCAGTCCATTGAATACGAATTCCAAACCACTTTGTCTGGATATGACTGGATGAAACCAGAAATATCCGGTTGTGTTTTGGCTAACTCAATCCGAAATATTGCTACAGCTTCTGTGTTTCTGTTTTCTGGATATTATCGATGGGCTTTATTGTTTTCAATATTTTTATCAGGGAACATTTAATTTTGTACTGTAGAAACACTAATTGGTTCATCATGGGGACACCAACTCTCACATTCGTAATATCTAAGTAGATAGCTAGAGGAACTGTAGTAAACAAACCTGATATTTCTGTATGTATCGATGATATTTTATCTATTTGCCTAACGAAAAGACTTTGCTGTTCTCCAAAACCATTTTTACTGTGATTTTCTCAGTCCATTGCATACGATTTCCACACCAGTTTGACCGGATATCACTCGATGAAACCGGAAATATCCGATAGTGTTTTGGCTAACTCAATCCCAGATATTGCTACAGCCTCTGTGTAAGTGTTTTCTGGATATTATCAATGGACTTTATTGTTTTGAATGTTTTTTTTTTTTACCAGGGAACATTTTATTTTGAGCTTGGATACAGTAATTGGTTCCACACGGAGATACCAGCTCTGCACTTTCGTATTATCCAGGGACAACGCTAGAGGAACTGCGGCAAACAAACATGATATTTCTGTTTGTCTAGATGGCATTTTATGCACTTTCCTAACGAAAAGACTTTGCTTTTCTCCAAAATCATTTTTAGTGTGATTTTCTCAGTCCACTGCATACGAATTCCACACAACTTTGTCCCGATATGACTGGATGAAACCGCAAATATCCGGTTGTGTTTTGGCTAACTCAATCCGAAATATTGCTACAGCCTCTGTGTTTGTGTATTCCTGATATTACCCACGGACTTTTTTTTTTTTTGAATTTTTCTTTTTTCTGGAAAAATTTTATTTTGTGCTTGAAACACTAATTGGTTCCACATGGAGACACCAGCTCTGCACATTCGTAGTTTCTACGGAGAAAGCTAGAGGAACTGTGGCAAACAAACATGATATTTCTGTTTGTCTAGATGACATTTTATGCACTTGCCTAATAAAAAGACTTTGCTTTTCTCCAAAACCATTTGTACTGTGATTTTCTCGGTCAGTTGCATACGAATTCCACACCAATTTGTACGGATATGACTGGATGAAACCAGAAATATCCGGTTGTGTTTTGGCTAACTCAATCCAAAATATTGCTAAAATCTCTGTGTTTGTGTTTCCTGGATATTATAGATGGACTTAGTGTTTTGAATGTTTTTATCAGGGAATATTTCATTTTCTACCGCTGAAACAGGAATTGGTTCATCATGGTAACACCAGCTTTACATATTCGTATTTTCTAGAGAGAAAGCCTGAGGAACTATGGTAAAGAAACATGATATTTATGTTTGTATTGATGACATTTTATGCACTTGCCTAACGAAAAGACTTTGCTTTTCTCCAAAACCATTTTACTGTGATTTTCTCGGTCCATTGCATACGAATTCCACACCACTTTGTACGGATATGACTGGATGAAACCGGAAATATCTGCTTTTGTTATGGCTAACTCAATCCCACATATCGCTACAACCTCTGTGTTTGTGTTTTCCGGATATTATCCATGGACTTTATTGTTTTGAATGTTTTTTATCAGGGAACATTTAATTTTGTGCTTGGAAACACTAATTGGTTCCAAATGGCGACACCTGCTCTACACATTCGTAATTTCTAGGGAGATAGCTAGAGGAACTGCGGCAAACAATCATGTTATTTCTGATTGTCTAGATGACATTTTATGCACTTGCCTAATGAAAAGACTTTGCTTTTCTCCAAAACCTTTTTTACTGTGATTTTCTCGGTACATTGCATACGAATTCCACACCAGTTTGTCCGGATATGACTGGATGAAACCGGAAATATCTGGTTTTGTTTTGGCTAACTCAATCCCAGATATAACTACAACCACTGTGTTTGTTTATTCTGGATGTTATCCACAGACTTTATTATTTTCAGTGTTTTTTTTTCAGGGAACATTTAATTTTGTGCTTGGAAAAACTAATTGGTTCCACATGGAGACACCAGCTCTACACTTTGGTTATTTACGGAGAAAGCATGATGAACTGCAGCAAACAAACATGATATTTCTGTTTGTATAGATGACATTTTATGCACTTGCCTAACGAAAAGACTTTGCTTTTCTCCAAAACCATTTTTACTGTGATTTTCTTGGTCCATTGCATACGAATTCCACACCAGTTTGCCTGGATATGCCTGGATGAAACCAGAAATATCCGCTTGTATTTTGGCTAACTCAATCCGAAATATTGTGAAAGCCTCTGTGTTTGTGTTTTCTGGATATTATCGATGGACTTTATTCTTTTGAATATTTTTATCAGGGAATATTTCATTTTGTACCATAGAAAAACTAATTGGTTCATCCTGGGGACACCAGCTCTACACCTTCGTATTTTCTAGGGGGAAAGCTAGAGGAACTGTGGCAAACAAATATAATTCTGTTTGTATTGATGACATTTTATGCACTTGCCTAACGAAGAGACTTTCCTTTTCTCCAAAACCATTTTTACTGTGATTTTCTCAGTCCATTGAATACGAATTCCAAACCACTTTGTCTGGATATGACTGGATGAAACCAGAAATATCCGGTTGTGTTTTGGCTAACTCAATCCGAAATATTGCTACAGCCTCTGTGTTTGTGTTTTCTGGATATTATCGATGGGCTTTATTGTTTTCAATATTTTTATCAGGGAACATTTAATTTTGTACCGTAGAAACACTAATTGGTTCATCATGGGGACACCAGCTCTACACATTCGTATTTTCTGGGGAGATAGCTAGAGGAACTGCGGCAAACAAACATGATAATTCTGTTTGTATAGATGACATTTTATGCACTTGCCTAATGAAGTGACTTTCCTTTTCACTAAAACCATTTTTACTGTGATTTTCTCTGTCCATTGCGTACAAATTCCACACCATTTTGTGCGGATATGACTGTATGAAAACAGAAATATCCGGTTATGTTTTGGCTAACTCAATCCCAGATATTGCTACAGCCTCTGTTTTTGTGTATTCCTGATATTATCCAAAGACTTTATTGTTTTGAATGTTTTTTATCAGGGAACATTTTATTTTGAGCTTGGAAACACTAATTGGTTCCATATGGAGACACCAGCTCTATATATTTGTGTTTTCTAGGGAGAAAGCTCAAGGAACTGTGGCAAACAAACATGATATTTTTGTTTCTAGAGATGACATTTTATGCACTTGCCTAACGAAAAGACTTTGCTTTTCTCCAAAACCATTTTTACTGTGATTTTCTCGGTCCATTGCTTACGAATTCCACAGCAGTTTGTCCAGATATGACTGGATGAAACCGGAAATATCTGGTTTTGTTTTGGCTAACTCAAACCCACATATTTCTACAGCCTCTGTGTTTGTGTTTTCCTGATATTATCCATGGATTTTATTGTTTTGATTGTTTTTTATCAGGAAACATTTAATTATTTGCTTTCAAACACTAATTGCTTCCACATGGAGACACCAGCTCTACACATTCCTAATTTCTAGGGAGATAGCTAGAGGAACTGCGGTAAACAAACCTGATATTTCTGTATGTATCGATGATATTTTATCTATTTGCCTAACGAAAAGACTTTGCTGTTCTCCAAAACCATTTTTACTGTGATTTTCTCAGTCCATTGCATACGAATTCCACAGAAGTTTCACCGGATATCACTCGATGAAACTGGAAATATCCGGTAGTATTTTGGCTAAGTCAATCACAGATATAGCTACAGCATCTGTGTATGTGTTTTCTGGATATTATCAATGGACTTTATTGTTTTGAATGTTTTTTTTTTAACAGGGAACATATTATTTTGAGCTTAGATACAGTAAATGGTTCCACATGGAGACACCAGCTCTACATATTCGTAGTTTCTAGGAAGAAATATAGAGCAACTAACAAACATGATATTTCTGTTTGTATAGCTGACATTTTATCCACTTGCCTAATGAAAAGACTTTGCTTTTCTCCAAAACCATTTTTACTCTGATTTTCTCGATCCATTGCATAAGAATTCAAAACCACTTTGTCTGGATATGACTGGATGAAACCAGAAATATCCAGATGTGTTTTGGCTTACTCAATCCGAAATATTGCTACAGCCTCTGTGTTTGTGTTTTCTTGATATTATCGATGGACTTTATTGTTTTGAATGTTTTTATCAGGGAGCATTTCATTTTGTACCATGAAAACACTAATTGGTTCATCCTGGGGACACCAGCTCTACACATTCGTATTTTCTAGGGAGAAAGCTAGAGGAACTGTGGCAAACAAACATGATAATTCTGTTTGTATAGATGACATTTTATGCACTTGCATAACGAAGAGACTTTCCTTTTCTCCAAAACCATTTTTACTGTGATTTTCTCAGTCCACTGAATACGAATTCCAAACCACTTTGTCTGGATATGACTGGATGAAACCGCAAATATCCGGTTGTGTTTTGGCTAATTCAATCGGAAATATTGCTACAGCCTCTGTGTTTGTGTTTTCTGAATATTATCGACGGGCTTTATTGTTTTCAATATTTTTATCAAGGAACATTTAATTTTGTACCGTAAAAACACTAATTGGTTCATCATGGGGACACCAGCTCTACACATTCGTATTTTCTGGGGAGAAACCTAGAGGAACTGTGGCAAACAAACATGATATTTCTGTTTCTATCGATGGCATTTTATGCACTTTCCTAACGAAAAGACTTTGCTTTTCTCCAAAATCATTTTTACTGTGATTTTCTCAGTCCACTGCATACGAATTCCACACAACTTTGTCCCGATATGACTGGATGAAACCGCAAATATCCGGTTGTGTTTTGGCTAACTCAATCCGAAATATTGCTACAGCCTCTGTGTTTGTGTATTCCTGATATTACCCACGGACTTTTTTTTTTTTTAATTTTTCTTTTTTCTGGAAAAATTTTATTTTGTGCTTGAAACACTAATTGGTTCCACATGGAGACACCAGCTCTGCACATTCGTAGTTTCTACGGAGAAAGCTAGAGGAACTGTGGCAAACAAACATGATATTTCTGTTTGTCTAGATGACATTTTATGCACTTGCCTAATAAAAAGACTTTGCTTTTCTCCAAAACCATTTGTACTGTGATTTTCTCGGTCAGTTGCATACGAATTCCACACCAATTTGTACGGATATGACTGGATGAAACCAGAAATATCCGGTTGTGTTTTGGCTAACTCAATCCAAAATATTGCTAAAATCTCTGTGTTTGTGTTTCCTGGATATTATAGATGGACTTAGTGTTTTGAATGTTTTTATCAGGGAATATTTCATTTTCTACCGCTGAAACAGGAATTGGTTCATCATGGTAACACCAGCTTTACATATTCGTATTTTCTAGAGAGAAAGCCTGAGGAACTATGGTAAAGAAACATGATATTTATGTTTGTATTGATGACATTTTATGCACTTGCCTAACGAAAAGACTTTGCTTTTCTCCAAAACCATTTTACTGTGATTTTCTCGGTCCATTGCATACGAATTCCACACCACTTTGTACGGATATGACTGGATGAAACTGGAAATATCTGCTTTTGTTATGGCTAACTCAATCCCACATATCGCTACAACCTCTGTGTTTGTGTTTTCCGGATATTATCCATGGACTTTATTGTTTTGAATGTTTTTTATCAGGGAACATTTAATTTTGTGCTTGGAAACACTAATTGGTTCCAAATGGCGACACCTGCTCTACACATTCGTAATTTCTAGGGAGATAGCTAGAGGAACTGCGGCAAACAATCATGTTATTTCTGATTGTCTAGATGACATTTTATGCACTTGCCTAATGAAAAGACTTTGCTTTTCTCCAAAATCATTTTTACTGTGATTTTCTCGGACCATTGCATACGAATTCCACACCATGTTGTCCCGATATGACTGGATGAAATCGGAAATATCCGGTTGTGTTTTGGCTAACTCAATCCGAGATATTGCTACAGCCTCTGTGTTTGTGTTTTCCTGATATTATCCATGGACTTTATTGTTTTGAATGTTTTTTTTAAGGGAACATTTAATTTTGTCCTTGGAACACTAATTGGTTCCACATGGAGACACCAGCTCTGCATATTCGTATTATCTAGGTAGAATGCTAGAGGACCTGCAGCAAATAAACATGATATTTCTGTTTGTATAGATGACATTTTATGCACTTGCCTAACAAAAAGACTTTGCTTCTCTCCAAAACCATTTTTACTGTGATTTTCTCGGTCGATTTTATACGAATTCCACACCAGTTTGTCCGGATATGAGTGGATCAAACCGGAAATATCCGGTTGTGTTTTGGCTAACTCAATCTCAGATATTGCTACAGCCTCTGTGTTTGTTTTTTCCGGATATTATCCATGGACTTTACTGTTTTGAATGTTTTTTATTAGGGAACATTTAATTATTTCCTTGGAAACACTAATTGCCTCCACATGGAGACACCAGCTCTACATATTCGTAATTTCTAGGGAGATAGCTAGAGGAGCTGTGGCAAACAAACATGATAATTCTGTTTGTATAGATGACATTTTATGCACTTGCCTAATGAAGTGACTTTCCTTTTCTCCAAAACCATTTTTACTGTGATTTTCTCAGTCCATTGAATACGAATTCCAAACCACTTTGTCTGGATATGACTGGATGAAACCAGAAATATCCGGTTGTGTTTTGGCTAACTCAATCCGAAATATTGCTACAGCTTCTGTGTTTCTGTTTTCTGGATATTATCGATGGGCTTTATTGTTTTCAATATTTTTATCAGGGAACATTTAATTTTGTACTGTAGAAACACTAATTGGTTCATCATGGGGACACCAACTCTCACATTCGTAATATCTAAGTAGATAGCTAGAGGAACTGTAGTAAACAAACCTGATATTTCTGTATGTATCGATGATATTTTATCTATTTGCCTAACGAAAAGACTTTGCTGTTCTCCAAAACCATTTTTACTGTGATTTTCTCAGTCCATTGCATACGATTTCCACACCAGTTTGACCGGATATCACTCGATGAAACCGGAAATATCCGATAGTGTTTTGGCTAACTCAATCCCAGATATTGCTACAGCCTCTGTGTAAGTGTTTTCTGGATATTATCAATGGACTTTATTGTTTTGAATGTTTTTTTTTTTTACCAGGGAACATTTTATTTTGAGCTTGGATACAGTAATTGGTTCCACACGGAGATACCAGCTCTGCACTTTCGTATTATCCAGGGACAACGCTAGAGGAACTGCGGCAAACAAACATGATATTTCTGTTTGTCTAGATGGCATTTTATGCACTTTCCTAACGAAAAGACTTTGCTTTTCTCCAAAATCATTTTTACTGTGATTTTCTCAGTCCACTGCATACGAATTCCACACAACTTTGTCCCGATATGACTGGATGAAACCGCAAATATCCGGTTGTGTTTTGGCTAACTCAATCCGAAATATTGCTACAGCCTCTGTGTTTGTGTATTCCTGATATTACCCACGGACTTTTTTTTTTTTTTGAATTTTTCTTTTTTCTGGAAAAATTTTATTTTGTGCTTGAAACACTAATTGGTTCCACATGGAGACACCAGCTCTGCACATTCGTAGTTTCTACGGAGAAAGCTAGAGGAACTGTGGCAAACAAACATGATATTTCTGTTTGTCTAGATGACATTTTATGCACTTGCCTAATAAAAAGACTTTGCTTTTCTCCAAAACCATTTGTACTGTGATTTTCTCGGTCAGTTGCATACGAATTCCACACCAATTTGTACGGATATGACTGGATGAAACCAGAAATATCCGGTTGTGTTTTGGCTAACTCAATCCAAAATATTGCTAAAATCTCTGTGTTTGTGTTTCCTGGATATTATAGATGGACTTAGTGTTTTGAATGTTTTTATCAGGGAATATTTCATTTTCTACCGCTGAAACAGGAATTGGTTCATCATGGTAACACCAGCTTTACATATTCGTATTTTCTAGAGAGAAAGCCTGAGGAACTATGGTAAAGAAACATGATATTTATGTTTGTATTGATGACATTTTATGCACTTGCCTAACGAAAAGACTTTGCTTTTCTCCAAAACCATTTTACTGTGATTTTCTCGGTCCATTGCATACGAATTCCACACCACTTTGTACGGATATGACTGGATGAAACCGGAAATATCTGCTTTTGTTATGGCTAACTCAATCCCACATATCGCTACAACCTCTGTGTTTGTGTTTTCCGGATATTATCCATGGACTTTATTGTTTTGAATGTTTTTTATCAGGGAACATTTAATTTTGTGCTTGGAAACACTAATTGGTTCCAAATGGCGACACCTGCTCTACACATTCATAATTTCTAGGGAGATAGCTAGAGGAACTGCGGCAAACAATCATGTTATTTCTGATTGTCTAGATGACATTTTATGCACTTGCCTAATGAAAAGACTTTGCTTTTCTCCAAAATCATTTTTACTGTGATTTTCTCGGACCATTGCATACGAATTCCACACCATGTTGTCCCGATATGACTGGATGAAATCGGAAATATCCGGTTGTGTTTTGGCTAACTCAATCCGAGATATTGCTACAGCCTCTGTGTTTGTGTTTTCCTGATATTATCCATGGACTTTATTGTTTTGAATGTTTTTTTTTAAGGGAACATTTAATTTTGTCCTTGGAACACTAATTGGTTCCACATGGAGACACCAGCTCTGCATATTCGTATTATCTAGGTAGAATGCTAGAGGACCTGCAGCAAATAAACATGATATTTCTGTTTGTATAGATGACATTTTATGCACTTGCCTAACAAAAAGACTTTGCTTCTCTCCAAAACCATTTTTACTGTGATTTTCTCGGTCGATTTTATACGAATTCCACACCAGTTTGTCCGGATATGAGTGGATCAAACCGGAAATATCCGGTTGTGTTTTGGCTAACTCAATCTCAGATATTGCTACAGCCTCTGTGTTTGTTTTTTCCGGATATTATCCATGGACTTTACTGTTTTGAATGTTTTTTATTAGGGAACATTTAATTATTTCCTTGGAAACACTAATTGCCTCCACATGGAGACACCAGCTCTACATATTCGTAATTTCTAGGGAGATAGCTAGAGGAGCTGTGGCAAACAAACATGATAATTCTGTTTGTATAGATGACATTTTATGCACTTGCCTAATGAAGTGACTTTCCTTTTCTCCAAAACCATTTTTACTGTGATTTTCTCAGTCCATTGAATACGAATTCCAAACCACTTTGTCTGGATATGACTGGATGAAACCAGAAATATCCGGTTGTGTTTTGGCTAACTCAATCCGAAATATTGCTACAGCTTCTGTGTTTCTGTTTTCTGGATATTATCGATGGGCTTTATTGTTTTCAATATTTTTATCAGGGAACATTTAATTTTGTACTGTAGAAACACTAATTGGTTCATCATGGGGACACCAACTCTCACATTCGTAATATCTAAGTAGATAGCTAGAGGAACTGTAGTAAACAAACCTGATATTTCTGTATGTATCGATGATATTTTATCTATTTGCCTAACGAAAAGACTTTGCTGTTCTCCAAAACCATTTTTACTGTGATTTTCTCAGTCCATTGCATACGATTTCCACACCAGTTTGACCGGATATCACTCGATGAAACCGGAAATATCCAATAGTGTTTTGGCTAACTCAATCCCAGATATTGCTACAGCCTCTGTGTAAGTGTTTTCTGGATATTATCAATGGACTTTATTGTTTTGAATGTTTTTTTTACCAGGGAACATTTTATATTGAGCTTGGATACAGTAATTGGTTCCACACGGAGATACCAGCTCTGCACTTTCGTATTATCCAGGGACAACGCTAGAGGAACTGCGGCAAACAAACATGATATTTCTGTTTGTCTAGATGACATTTTATGCACTTGCCTAACAAAAAGACTTTGCTTTTCTCCAAAACCATTTTTACTGTGATTTTCTTGGTCCATTGAATAGGAATTCCACAGGAGTTTCTCCAGATATGACTCTATGAAACCGGAAATATCCGATTTCGGTTTGTCTAACTCAATCCCAGATATTGCTACAGCCTCTGTGTTTCTTTTTTCTGGATATTATCAATGGACTTTATTGTATTGAATGTTTTTTATCGGGGAACATTTTTTTGAGCTTCGATGCAGTAATTGGTTCCAAATGGAGACGCCAGCTCTACATATGCGTATTTTCTAGGAAGAAAGGTAGGGGAACTGACAAACAAACATAATATTTCTGTTTGTATAGCTGACATTTTATCCACTTGTCTAATGAAAAGACTTTGTTTTTCTCCAAAACCATTTTTACTATGATTTTCTCGGTCCATTGCATAGAATTCAAAACCACTTTGTCTGGATATGACTGGATGAAACCAGAAATATCCGGTTGTGTTTTGGCTTACTCAATCCGAAATATTGTAAAAGCCTCTGCGTTTGTGTTTTCTGGATATTATCGATGGACTTCATTGTTTTTAATTTTTTTATCAGGGAGCATTTCATTTTGTACCATAAAAACACTAAGTCGTTCATCCTGGGGACACCAGCTCTACACATTCGTATTTTGTAGGGAGAAAGCTAGAGGAACTGTGGCAAACAAACATGTTATTTCTGTATGTACAGATGACATTTTATGCAATTGCCTAAAGAAAAGACTTTGCTTTTCTCCAAAATCATTTGTACTGTGATTTTCTCGGTCCACTGCATATGAATTCCACACCACTTTGTCCGGGTATGACTGGATGAAACCGGAAATATCCGGTTGTGTTTTGGCTAATTCAATCCGAAATATTGCTACAGCCTCTGTGTTTGTGTATTCCTGACATTACCCATGAACTTTCTTTTTTTTTTTTTTTGAATGTTTTTTTTTTTTCTGGGAACATTTAATTTTTTCCTTGGAAACACTAATTGGTTCATCATGGTAACACCAGCTTTACATATTCGCATTTTCTAGGGAGAAAGCTAGAGGAACTGTGGCAAACAAACATGATATTTCTGTTTGTCTAGATGACATTTTATGAACTTGCCTAATAAAAAGACTTTGCTTTTCTCCAAAACCATTTGTACTGTGATTTTCTCGGTCCATTGCATACAATTCCACACCACTTTGTACGGATATGACTGGATGAAACAGGAAATATCCAGTTTTGTTATGGCTAACTCAATCCCAGATATTGCTACAGCCTCTGTGTTTGTGTTTTCCGGATATTTTACATGGACTTTATTGTTCTGAATGTTTTTTTTATCAGGGATCATTCTTTTTTGAGCTTGGAAACACTAATTCGTTCCACATGGAGACACCATCTCTACAGATTCGTAATTTCTAGGGAGATGGCTAGAGGAACTGCTGCAAACAAACATGATATTTACGTTTGTATAGATGACATTTTAAGCACTTGCCTAATGAAAAAACTTTGCTTTTCTACAAAACCATTTGTACTGTGATTTTCTCGGTCCATTGCATACGAATTCCAAACCACTTTGTCTGGATATGACTGGATGAAACCAGAAATATCCGGTTGTGTTTTGGCTAACTCAATCCGAAATTTTGTGAAAGCCTCTGTGTTTGTGTTTTCTGGATATTATCGACACACTTCAATGTTTTGAATGTTTTTTATAGGGAACATTCAATTTTGTACCTTAGAAACACTAAATGGTTCATCATGGGGACACCAGCACTACACATTCGTATTTTCTGGGGAGATAGCTAGAGGAACTGTGGCAAACAAACATGTTATTTCTGTTTGTATAGATGACATTTTATGCACTTGCCTAACGAAAAGACTTTGCTTTTCTCCAAAACTAGTTTTACTGTGATTTTCTCGTTCCATTGCCTAGGAATTCCACAGTAGTTTCTCCGGATATGACTGGATGAAACCAGAAATATCCGCTTGTGTTTTGACTAACTCAATTCAAAATATTGTGAAAGCATCTGTGTTTGTGTTTTCTGGATTTTGTCGACGGACTTTATTGTTTTGAATGTTTTTATCAGGGCCCATTAATTTTGTACCGTAGAAACACTAATTGGTTCATCCTGGGGACACCAGCTCTACACATTCGTATTTTCTGGGGAGAAAGCTAGAGGAACTGTGGCATACATGATATTTATGTATGTGTAGAGGACATTTAATGCACTTGCCTAACGAAAAGACTTTGCTTTTCTCCAAAACCATTTTTACTCTGATTTTCTCGGTCCATTGCATATGAATTCCACAGCAGTTTGTCCTGATATGACTGGATGAAACCAGAAATATCCGGTTATGTTTTGGCTAACTCAATCCCAGATATTGCTACAGCCTCTGTGTTTATGTTTTCTGGATATTATCAATGGAATTTTTTGTTTTGAAGGTTATTTATCAGGGAACATTTAATTTTTTGCTTGGAAACACTAATTTCTTCCACATTGATACACCAGCTCTAAAAATTCATAATTTCTTGGGAGATAGCTAGAGGAACTGCGGCAAACAAACATGATATTTCTGTTTGTATCGATGACATTTTATGCACTTGCCTAAAGAAAAGACTTTGCTTTTCTCCAAAATCATTTGTACTGTGATTTTTTCGGCCCACTGCATACGAATTCCACAACACTTTGTCCAGATATGACTGGATGAAACCGGAAATATCCGGTTGTGTTTTGGCTAACTCAATCAGAAATATTGCTACAGCCTCTGTTTTTGTGTATTCCTGATATTATCCACGGACTTTATTGTTTTGAATTTTTTTTTCTGGGAACATTTAATTTTTTGCTTCAAAACACTAATTGGTTCCACATGGAGACACCAGCTCTGCACAATTGTATTTTCTACGGAGAAAGCTAGAGGAACTGTGGCAAACAAACATGATATTTCTGTTTGTCTAGATGACATTTTATGCACTTGCCTAATAAAAAGTCTTTACTTTTCTCCAAAACCATTTGTACTGTGATTTTCTCAATCCATTGCATACGAATTCCACACCAACTTGTATGGATATGATTGGATGAAACCAGAAATATCCGGTTGTATTTTGGCTAATTCAATCCCACATATTGCTGCAGGCTCTGTGTTTGTGTTTTCCGGATATTAACCATGGGCTTTATTGTTTGAATGATTTTTATCAGGGAACATTTAATTCTTTGCTTGGAAACACTAATTGGTTCCACATGGAGACACCTGCTCTACACATTCGTTATTTCTAGGGAGAAAGCTAGAGGAACTGCGGCAAACAAACATCATATGTCTGTTCTTTTTTGATGATATTTTATCTACTTGCCTAATGAAAAGACTTTGCTTTTCTCCAAAACCATTTTTACTGTGATTTTTTCGGTCCATTGCATATGCATACCAAACCACTTTGTCTGGATATGACTGGAAGAAACCAGAAATATCCGGTTGCGTTGTAACTAACTCAATCCGAAACATTGTGAAAGCCTCTATGTTTGTTTTTTCTGGATATAACGATGGACTATTTGTTTTCAATATTTTTATCAGGGAACATTTATTTTTGTACCGAAGAAACACTAATTGGTTCATCATGGGGACACCAGCTCTACACATTCGTATTTTCTGTGGAGAAAGCTAGAGGTACTGTGGCACACATGATATTTATGTTTGTGTAGATGACATTTTATGCACTTGCCTAACGAAAAGACTTTGCTTTTCTCCAAAACCATCTTTACTCTGATTTTCTCAGTCCAATGCATATGAATTCCACACCACTTTGTACGGATATGACTGGATAAAACCGGAAATATCTGGTTTTGTTTTGGCTAACTCTATCCCAGATATTGCTACAGCCACTGTGTTTGTGTTTTCTGGATATTATCAACGGACTTTATTGTTTTGAATGTTTTTTATTAGGGAACATTGAATTTTGTGCTGGGAAACACTAATTGGTTCCACATGGAGACACCAGCTCTACATATTCGTATATTCTAGGGAGAAAGCTGGAGGAAGTGTAGCAAAAAAACATGATATTTCTGTTTGAATAGATGACATTTTATATGCTTGCCTAAGGAAATGACTTTGCTTTTCTCCAAAACCATTTGTACTGTGATTTTTTCGGTCCATTGCATATGAATTCCACATCACTTTGTCCGGATATACTGGAAGAAACCAGAAATATCCGGTTGTGTTTTGGCTAACTCAACCCGAAATATTGTGAAAGACTCTGTGTTTGTGTTTTCAGGATTATCGATGTAGTTTATTGTTTTGAATGTTTTTATCAGGGAACATTTAATTTTGTACCATAGAAACACTAGTTACTCCAGATGGAGACACAATATCTACACATTCGTATTTTGTAGGGAGAAAGCTAGAGGAACTGCGGCAAACAAACATGATATTTCTGTGTGTATAGATGACATTTTATGCACTTGCCTAACGAAAAGACTTTGCTTTTCCCCAAAACCATTTCTACTGTGATTGTCTCGGTCCATATCATACAAATTCCATCCCACTTTATCTGGATATGACTGGATGAAACTAGAAATATCCGGTTGTGTTTTAGCTAACTCAATCCAAAATATTGTGAAAGCCTCTGTGTTTGTGTTTTATGGTATTATCGATGGACTTTATTGTTTTGAGTGTTTTTAATAGGGAACATTTCATTTTGTACCGTAGAAACACTAATTGGTTCCCCATGGAGACACAAGCTCTGCACATTCTTATTTCCTAAGGAGAAATCTAGAGGAACTGCGGCAAACAAACATGATACTTCTGTTTGAATAGATGACATTTTATACACTTGCCTAATGAAAAGATTTGCTTTTCTCCAAAACCATTTTACTGTGATTTACTCGATCCATTGCATACAAATTCCACACCACTTTGTCCGGATATGACTGGATGAAATCACAAATATCCTCTGTGTTATGGCTAACTCAAACCCAGATCTTGTTACAGGCTCTGCTTTGTGTTTTTTTATATTATCAGTGGATTTTATGGTTTTGAATGAATTTAAGCAGGGAATATTTTCTTTGGTGATGGGTAACACTAATTAGTTCCACATGGAGACACAAACTCAACACATTCGTGCTGTCTAGATTGAAAACTACAGCAATTGCTGCAAAAAAACATGATATTGGTGTTTGCATAGATGACATTTTATGCACTTGCATAAGAAAATACTTTGCGATTCTCCAAAACTTGTTTGACTGTGATTATCTGAGTCCATTGCATACCAATTCCAGTGCACTTTGTGTGGATATGCCTGGATGAAACCAGAAATATATCCTCTTGTGTTATGGCTAACTCAATCCCAGATCTTGCTACAACCTCTGTGTTTGTGTTTTCTGGATATTATCAACGGACTTTACATTTTAGAATGAATTTCAGTAGAGGAAATTTTGTTTTGTGCTGGAAATGCTAATTGGTTTCATATGCAGGCCAAACATGTTCACATTTGTGTTTTCTACGCAGAAAGCTAGAGCTATCATTGCAAACAAACAGGATATTTTTATTGGCAAACATGACTTGTTATCCACTTGGCCAAGAAAAAGAGTTTGCTTTTCTCCAAAACCAGTTTGACGGTGATTTTCTGAGTACATTGCATACCAGTTCCACAACAGGTTGAATGCAAATGACTGGATGAAACCACAAATATCCTCGGGTTATGGCTAACTCAATCCCAGATCTTGCTACAGGCTCTGCTTTGTGTGTTTTGATATTATCAATGGATTTATGGTTTTGAATGAATTTAAGCAGGGTATATTTTCTTTGGTGCTGTGAAGCACTAATTAGTTCCAAATGGAAACACAAACTCAACACATTCATGCAGTCTAGGAAGAAAACTACAGCAATTGCTGCAAAGTAACATGGTATTTGTGTTGGTATAGATAACGTTTTATGCACTTTCAAAGAAAATACTTTGCTAGTCTCCAAAACCAGTATGACTGTGATTATCTGAGTCCATTGCATACCAATTCCAGTGCACTTTTTCCGGATATGCCTGGATGAAACCAGAAATATCCTCTTGTGTTATGGCTAACTCAATCCCAGATCTTGCTACAACCTCTGTGTTTGTGGTTTCTGGATATTATCAATGGACTTTACGTTTTAGAATGAATTTCTGTAGAAGAATTTCTGTTTTGTGCTGGAAATGCTAAGAGATTCCATATGCAGGCCCAATGTGTTCACATTTGTGTTTTCTACGCAGAAAGCTTGAGCAATCGTTGCAAAAAAATATTGATATTCATAAATATGAATTTTAGACACTTGGCTAAGAAAAAGAGTTTGCTTTTCTCCAAAACCAGTTTGAGGGTGATTTTCTGAATCCATTGCATACCAGTTCCACAACACTTATTCTGGAAATGACTGGATGAAACCTGCAATATCCTCTTGTATTATGGCAAACTCAATCCCAGACCTTGCTACAGGCTCTGCTTTGTGTATTTTGATATTATCAATGGACTTTATGGTTTTGAATGAATTTAAGCAGGGAATATTTTCTTTGATGCTGGGAAACTCTATTTCCACATGGAGACTCAAACTCATTCATTTGTGTTTTATAAGCAGACAACTAGAGCAATTGCTGCAAACAAACATGCTATTTGTGTTGGTGTAGATGACATTTTATGCACTTCCCTAAGAAAATACTTTGCTAGTCTCTAAAACCAGTTTGACTGTGATTACCTGAGTCCATTGCATACCAGTTCCATAGCACTTTGTCCAAATATGCCTGGATGAAACCAGAAATATCATCTTGTGTTATGGCTAACTCAATCCCAGATCTTGCTACAACCTCTGTGTTTGTGTTTTCTGGTTATTATCAATGGACTTTACGTTTTTGAATGAATTTCAGTAGAGGAAATTTTGTTTTGTGCTGGAAATGCTAATTGGTTTCATATGCAGGCCAAACATGTTCACATTTGTGTTTTCTACGCAGAAAGCTAGAGCTATCATTGCAAACAAACAGGATAATTATATTGGCAAACATGACTTTTATACACTTGGCCAAGAAAAAGAGTTTGCTTTTCTCCAAAAACAGTTTGAGGGTGATTTTCTGAATCCATTGCATACCAGTTCCACAACACTTTTTTTGGAAATGACTGGATGAAACCTGCAATATCCTCTTGTATTATGGCAAACTCAAACCCAGACCTTGCTACAGGCTCTGCTTTGTGTATTTTGATATTATCAATGGACTTTATGGTTTTGAATGAATTTAAGCAGGGAATATTTTCATTGGTGCTGGGAAACACTAATTAGTTCCACATGCAGAAACAAACTCAACACATTCGTGCTGTTTAGGCAGAAAACTACAGCAATTGCTCCAAAAAAACATGATATTTGTGTTCGTGTAGAATACATTTTATGCACTTGCCTAAGAAAATACTTTGCTAGTCTCCAAAACCAGTTTGACTGTGATTATCTGAGTCCATTGCATACCAGTTCCATAGCACATTGTCCAAATATGCCTGGATGAAACCAGAAATATCATCTTGTGTTATGGCTAACTCAATCCCAGATCTTGCTACAACCTCTCTGTTTGTGTTTTCTGGTTTTTATCAATGGACTTTACGTTTTTGAATGAATTTCATTAGAGGAAATTTTGTTTTGTGCTGGAAATGCTAATTGGTTTCATATGCAGGCCAAACATGTTCACATTTGTGTTTTCTACGCAGAAAGCTAGAGCTATCATTGCAAACAAACAGGATAATTATATTGGCAAACATGACTTTTATACACTTGGCCAAGAAAAAGAGTTTGCTTTTTTCCAAAACCAGTTTGAGGGTGATTTTCTGAGTCCATTGCCTACCAGTTCCACAACAGGTTGAATGGAAATGACTGGATGAAAGCACAAATATCCACTGTGTTATGGCTAACTCAATCCCAGATCTTGCTACAGGCTCTGCTTTGTGTTTTTTGATATTATCAATGGACTTTATGGTTTTGAATGAATTTAAGCAGGGGATATTTTCATTGGTGCTGTGAAGCACTAATTAGCTCCACATGGAGACACAAACTCAACACATTCGTACTGTCTAGGCAGAAAACTACAGCAATTGCTGCAAACAAACATGATATTATGTATTGGTGTAGATGACATTTTATGCACTTGCCTAAGAAAATACTTTGCTAGTCTCTAAAACCAGTTTGACTGTGATTATCTGAGTCCATTGCATACCAGTTACATAGCACTTTGTCCGGATATACCTGGATGAAACCAGAAATATCATCTTGTGTTATGGCTAACTCAATCCCAGATCTTGCTACAAACATTGTGTTTGTGTTTTCTGGATATTATCAATGGACTTTACGTTTTAGAATGAATTTCAGTAGAGGAAATTTTGCTTTGTGCTGGAAATGCTAATTGGTTTCATATGCAGGCCAAACATGTTCACATTTGTGTTTTCTTCGCAGAAAGCTAGAGCTATCATTGCAAACAAACAGGATATTGATATTCGTAAACATGAATTTTAGGCACTTGGCCAAGAAAAAGAGTTTGCTTTTCTCCAAAACCAGTTTGAGGGTGATTTTCTGAGTCCATTGCCTACCAGTTCCACAACACTTTGTCTGGAAATGACTGGATGAAACCAGAAATAACCTCTTGTGTTATGCCTAACTCAATCCCAGATCTTGCTACAGGCTCTGCTTTGTGTTTTTTGATATTATCAATGGACTTTATGGTTTTGAATGAATTTAAGCAGGGGATATTTTCTTTGGTGCTGGGAAGCACTAATAAGTTCCAAATGGAAACACAAACTCAACACATTCGTGCTGTCTAGGCAGAAAACTACAGCAATTGCTGCAAAAAAAACATGATATTTGTGTTGGTGTAGATGACATTTTATGCACTTGCCTAAGAAAATACTTTGCTAGTCGCCAAAACCAGTTTGACTGTGATTATCTGAGTGCATTGCATACCAGTTCCACAGCAATTTGTGTGGATATGCCTGGATGAAACCAGAAATATCCTCTTGTGTTATGGCTAACTCAATCCCAGATCTTGCTACAGGCTCTGCTTTTTGTTTTTTGATATTATCAATGGACTCTACGGTTTTGAATGAATTTAAGCAGGGAATATTTTCTTTGATGCTTGGAAACTCTATTTCCACATGGAGACTCAAACTCATTCATTTGTGTTTTATAGGCAGAAAACTAGAGCAATTGCTGCAAACAAACATGCTATTTGTGTTGGTGTAGATGACATTTTATGCACCTGCCTAAGAAAATACTTTGCTATTCTCCAAAACCAGTTTGACTGTGATTATCTGAGTCCATTGCATACCAGTTTTATAGCACTTTGTGTTGATATGCCTGGATGAAACCAGAAATATCCTCTTGTGTTATGGCTAACTCAATCCCAGATCTTGCTACAAACTCTGTGTTTGTGTTTTCTGGATATTATCAATGGACTTTACGTTTTAGAATGAATTTTTGTAGAAGAAATTCCGTTTTGTGCTGGAAATGCTAAGAGATTCCATATGCAGGCCCAATGTGTTCAAATTTGTGTTTTCTACACAGAAAGCTAGAGCAATCGTTGCAAAGAAACAGGATATTGATATTGGCAAACATGACTTTTTATCCACTTGACCAAGAAAAAGAGTTTGCTTTTCTCCAAAACCAGTTTGAGGGTGATTTTCTGAGTCCATTGCCTACCAGTTCCACAACAGGGTGATTGGAAATGACTGGATGAAACCAGAAATAACCACTTGTGTTATGGCTAACTCAATCCCAGATCTTGCTAAAGGCTCTGCTTTGTGTTTTTTGATATTATCAATGGACTTTATGGTTTTGAATGAATTTAAGCAGGGAATATTTTCTTTGGTGCTGGGAAGCACTAATTAGCTCCACATGGAGACACAAACTCAACACATTCGTACTGTTTAGGCAGAAAACTACAGCAATTGCTGCAAACTAACATGATATTGGTTTTGGTGTGGATGATATTTTATGCACTTGCCTAAGAAAATACGTTGCTATTCTCTAAAACCAGTATGACTGTGATTTTCTGAGTCCATTGCATACCAAATCCAGTCTATCTATTTTAATAATGAAAAGAATTTGCTTTTTCCAAAACCATTTTTACTGTGATTTTCTCGGTACATTGCATACGAATTCCACACCACTTTGCCTGGATATGACTGGTTGAAACCGGTAATATCCGGTTTTGTGTTGGCTAACTCCATCCCAGATATTGCTACAGGCTCTGGGTTTGTGTATTCCTGATATTATCCACAGACTTTATTGTTTTGAATGTTTTTTATCAGGGAACATTTAATTTTTTGCTGCGAAACACTAATTGTTTCCTCAGGGAGACACCAGCTGTACATATTGGTATTTTCTAGGGAGAAAGCTAGAGGAACTGCGGCAAACAAACATGATATTTCTGTTTGTATAGATGACATTTTATGCACTTGCCTAATGAAAAGACTTTGCTGTTCTCCAAAACAATTTTTATTGTGATTTTCTCGGTCCATTGCATAGGAATTCCACACCAGTTTGTCCAGATATGACTGGATGAAACCAGAAATATCCGGTTGTGTTTTGGCTAACTCAATCCCAGATATTTCTACATACTCTGTGTTTGTGTTTTCTGGATATTATCGATGGACTTTATTGTTTTGAATGTTTATTATCAGGGTACATTTAATTTTGTGCTTGGAAACACTAATTGGTTCCACATGGAGACACCAGCCCTACACATTCGTATTTTCTAGGGAGAAAGCTAGAGGAACCACAGCAAACAAACATGATATTTCTGTTTGTATAGATGACATTTTATGCACTTGCCTAACGAAAAGACTTTGCTTTTCTCCAAAACCATTTTTACTGTGATTTTCTCGTCCGTTGCATACGAATTCCAGGCTACTTTGTCCGGATATGACTGGATGAAATCTGAAATATCCATTTTTTTCTGGCCTACTAAATCCCAGATATTGCTACAGACTCTGTGTTTGTTTATTCCTGATATTATCGATGGACTTTATTGTTTTGAATGTTTTTATCAGGGAACATTTAATTTGTGCTTGGAAACACTAATTGGTTCCACATGGAGACACCAGCTCTATATTCAAATTTTCCAGGGAGAAAGCTAGAGGAACTGCTGCAAACAAACATGATATTTCTGTTTGTATCAATGATATTTTACGCACTTGCCTAACCAAAAGACTTTGCTTTTCTCCAAAACCTTTTTTACTGTGATTTTCTCAGTCCATTTCATATGAATTCCACAGCAGTTTCTCCGGATATGACTGGATGAAACCGGATATATCCGGTTGTGTTTTGGCTAACTCAGTGCGACATATTGTGAAAGCCTCTGGGTTTGTTTTTCTGGCTATTAACGATGGACTTTATTGTTTTGAATGTTGTTATCAGGGAACATTTCATTTTGTAACGTTGAAACATTAATTAGTTCATCATGGGATCAGCAGCTGTACACATGCGTATTTTCTAGGGAGAAAGCTAGAGGAACTGCGGCAAACAAACATGATATTTCTGTTTGTATCGATGACATTTTATGAAAATGCCTAACGAAAAGACTTTCCTTTTTCCAAAACCATTTTTGCTGTGATTTTCTCGGTCCATTGCATACGAATTCCACACCACGTTGTCCGGATATGACTGGATGAAACCGGAAATATCTGCTTGTGTTTTGGCTAACTCAATCTGAAATATTGTGAAAGATTTGTGTTTGTGTTTCCAAGATATTATCAATTTACTTTATTGATTTGAAAGTTTTCATCAGGGAACATTTAATTTTGTAACGTTGAAACACTAATAGGTTCATCATTGGGACACCAGCTCTACACATTCGTATTTTCTAGGGAGAAAGCTAGAGGAACTGCGGCAAACAAACATGATATTTTTGTTTGTATCGATGACATTTTATGCACTTGCCAAATGAAAAGACTTTGCTTTTCTCCAAAACCATTTTTACTGTGATTTTTTCGGTCCATTGCATTCGAATTCCAAAGTACTTTTTCCGGATATGACGGGCTGAACCCGGAAATATCCGGTTTTGTTTTGGATAACTCAATCCCATATATTGCTACAGCCTCTGTGTTTGTGTTTTCTGGATATTATCAACGGTCTTTATTGTTTTGAATGTTTTTTATCGGGGGACATTTTATTTTTCTCTTGGATACAGAAATTGGTTCATCATGGGGACAGCAGGAAAATATTCCTATTTTCTAGGGAGAAAGCTAGAGGAACTGTGGCAAAAAAACATGATATTTCTGTTTGTATAGTTGATCTTTTATGCACTTGCCTAAGGAAAAGATTTTGTTTTTCCAAACCATTTTTACTGTGATTTTGTCGGTCCATTGCATACGAATTCCACACCACTTTGTCCGGATATTACTGGATGAAACCGGAAATATCCGGTTTTGTTTTGGCAAACTCAATCCCAGATATTGCTACAGCCTCTGTAAATGTGTATTCCTGATATTATCCTAGGACTTTATTTTTTTGAATGTTTTTTATCAGTGAACATTTAATTTTGAGCTTGAAAACACTAATTGGTTCATCACGGGGACACCAGCTCTACATATTCGTATTTTCTAGGGAGAAAGCTAGAGGAACTGTGGCAAGCAAACATGATATTTCTGTTTGCATAGATGACAATTTATGTACTTGCCTAACGAAAAGACTTTCCTTTTCTCCAAAAACATTTTTACTGTGATTTTCTCAGATCATTGCATAGAAATTCCACACCAGTTTGTACGGATATGACTGGATGAAACCGGAAATATCCGGTTTTGTGTTGGCTAACTCAATCCTAGATATTGCTACAACCTTTGTGTATGTGTATTCCTGATATAATCCAAGGACTTTATTTTTTGAATGTTTTTTATCAGGGAACATTTAATTTTTGGTTGGAATCACTATTTTGTTTCACATAGAGACACCAGTTCTACACATTCATTTTTCTAGGGAGAAAATTAGAGGGACTACGGCAAAATAACATGATATTACTGTTTGTATCGATGATATTTTATGCACTTGCCTAACGAAAAGACTTTCCTTTTCTCCAAAAACATTTTTACTCTGATTTTCGCAGACCATTGCATACGAATTCCACAACAGTTTGCCCGGTTATGAATGGATAAACAGAAATATCCGGTTGTGTTTTGGCTAACTCAATCAAAATATTGCTACAGCCTCTGTGTGTGTGTTTTCTGGATTTTAACGATGGACTTTATTGTTTTGATTGTTTTTTATCAGGGAACATTGTATTTTGATCTTGGAAACACTAATTGTTTCCACATGGATTCTCGAGCTCTACACATTCGTATTTTCTAGGGAGAAAGCACCAGGAACTGCGACAAACAAACATGATATTTCTGTTTGTATCGATGACATTTTATGCACTTGCCTAAAGAAAAGATTTTGCTTTTCTCCAAAACCAATTTACTGTGATTTTCTCGGTCCACTGCATATGAATTCCACACCAGTTTGCCCAGATATGACTGGATGAAACCAGATATATCCGGTTTTGTGTTGGCTAACCCTATCCCAGATATTGCTTCAGCCTCTGTGTTTGTGTTTTCTGAATATTATCAATGGACTGTATTGTTTTGAAATTTTTTTATCGGGGAACATTTTATTTTGAGCTTGGATACAGTAATTGGTTCCACATGCAGACACCAGCTCTACATATTCGTATTATCTAGGGAGAAAGCTAGAGGAACTGTGGCTAACAAACATAATATTTCTATTTGTATCGATGACATTTTATACACATCCCTAATGAAAAACTTTGCTTTTCTCCAAAACCATTTGTACTGTGATTTTCTCGGTACATTGCATCCGAATTCCACACTTCTTTGTCCGGTTATGACTGGATGAAACCAGAAATATCTGGTTGTGTTTTGGCTAACTCAATCTGAAATATTGTGAAAGCCTCTGTGTTTGTGTATTCCTGATATTATCCACGGACTTTATTTTATTTGAATGTTTTTAATCAGGGAACATTTAATTTTGTGCTGCAAAACACTAATTGGTTCCACATGGAGACACCAGCTCTAAATATTTGTATTTTCTAGGGAGAAAGCTAGAGGGACTGCAGCAAACAAACATGATATTTCTGTTTGTATAGATGACATTTTATGCACTTGCCAAATAAGAGACATTGCTTTTCTCCAAAACCATTTTTACTGTGATTTTCTCGGTCCGTTGTATACGAATTCCACACCATTTTGTCCGCATATGACTGGATGAAACCGGAAATATCATTTTTTGTGTTGGCTAACTCAATCCCAGATATTGCTACATCCTCTTTGTTTGTGTATTACTGATATTATCTTCGGACTTTATTGTTTTGAATGTTTTTTATCAGGGAACATTTAATTTTGTGCTTGGAAACACTAATTGGTTCCACATGGAGACTCCAGCTCTACAAATTTGTATTTTCTAGGGAGAAAGCTAGATGAAATGCCGCAAACAAACATAATATTTCTGTTTGAATCGATGATATTTTATCTATTTTAATAATGAAAAAAATTTGCTTTTCTCCAAAACCATTTTTACTGTGATTTTCTCGGTACATTGCATACGAATTGCACACCACTTTGCCTGGATATGACTGGTTGAAACCGGAAATATCCGGTTTTTTGTTGGCTAACTCCATCCCAGATATTGCTACAGGCTCTGGGTTTGTGTATTCCTGATATTATCCACAGACTTTATTGTTTTGAATGTTTTTTATTAGGGAACATTGAATTTTGTGCTTGGAAACACTAATTGGTTCCTCATGGAGACACCAGCTCTAAATATTTGTATTTTCTAGGGAGAAACCTAGAAGAACAGTGGCAAACAAACATGATATTTCTGTTTGTATAGATGGCATTTTATGCCCTTGCCTAACGAAAAGTCTTTGCTTTTCTCCAAAGCCATTTGTACTGTGATTTTCTCGGTCCATTGCATATGAATTCCAAACCAGATTCTCCGGATATGACTGGATGAAAATAGAAATATCCGATTGTGTTTTGGCTAACTCAATCCGAAATATTGTGAAAGTCTCTGTGTTTGCTTGTTCTTGATATTATCGATGGTCTTTATTGTTTTCAATGTTTTTATCAGGGAACATTTACTTTTGTGCTTGGAACACTAATTGGTTCCACATGGAGATGGCAGCTCTACACATTCGGACTTTCTAGGGAGAAAGCTAGAGGAACTGCGGCAAACAAACATGATATTTCTGTTTGTATAGATGACATTTTATGCACTTGCCAATTGAAAAGACTTTGCTTTTCTCTAAAACCATTTTTACTGTGATTTTCTAGGTCCATTTTATATGAATTCCACACCTCTATGTCCGGATATGACTGGAGGAAAGCAGAAATGCCCGGTTGTGTTTTGGCTAACTCAATTCGAAATATTGTGAAAGCCTCTGTGTTTGAGTTTTCTGGATATTATCGATGGACTTTATTGTTTTGAATGTTTTTATAAGGGAACATTTAATTTTGTACCGTTGGAACACTAATTGGTTCATCATGGGTGCACCAGCTCTACACATTCGTATTTTCTAGGGAGAAAGCTAGAGGAACTGCGGCAAACAAACATGATATTTCTGTTTGTGTAGATGAGATTTTATGCACTTGCCTAACCAAAAGACATTGCTTTTCTCCAAAACTTTTTTTACTTTTATTTTCTCTGTGCATTTCCTACGAATTTCACATGAGTTTTTCCGGACATGACTGGATGAAACCGGAAATTTCTGGTTCTGCTTTGGCTAATTGAATCGCAAATATAGTGAAAGCCTCTGTGTTTGTGTTTTCCGTATATTATCGATGGACTTTGTTGTTTTGAATGTTTTTATCAGCGAACATTTAATTTTATACCATTGAAAAACTAATGGTTTCATCATGGGGACACCAGTTCTACACATTCTTATTTTCTAGGGAGAAATCTAGAGGAACTGCAGCAAACAAACATGATATTTCTGTTTGTATCGATGACATTTTATGCACTTGCCTAACGAAAAGACTTTGCTTTTCCCCAAAACCATTTTTACTGTGATTTTCTTGGTCCATTGCATACGAATTCCACACCAGATTGTCCGGATATGACTGGATGAAAATAGAAATATCCGATTGCTTTTTGGCTAACTCACCGAAATATTGTGAAAGCCTCTGTGTTTGTTCTGGATATTATCGATGGTCTTTATTGTTTTTAATGTTCTTATAAGGAAACATTATATTTGTGCTTGGAATCACTAAATGGTACCGCATGGAGACAGCAGCTCTACAGATTCGTACTTTCTAGGGAGAAAGCTAGAGGAACTGCGGCAAAAAAACATGATATTTCTGTTTGTATACATGACATTTTTTGCACTTGCCTAACGAAAAGACATTGCTTTTCTCCAAAACCATTTTTACTGTGATTTTCTCGGTCCATTGCATATGAATTCCACCACAGTTTGTCCGGATATGACTGGATGAAACCGGAAATATCCGGTTTTGTTTTGGCTAACACAATCCCAGATAATGCTAAAGCCTCTGTGTATCTGTATTCCTGATATTATCCACAGAGTTTATTGTTTTGAATATTTTTTTATCAGGGATTATTAAGTTTTGTGCTTCGAAACACTAATTGGTTCCACATGGAGACACCAGCTCTACATATTCGCATTTTCTACGGAGAAAGGTAGAGGAACTGCAGCAAACAAACATGATATTTCTGTTTGTATAGATGACATTTTATGCAGTTGCCTAACGAAAAGGCTTTGCTGTTCTCCAAAACCATTTGTACTGTGATTTTCTCGGTCCATTGCATATGAATTCCACACTGGATTGTCCGGATATGACTGGATGAAAATAGAAATATCCGATTGTGTTTTGGCTAACTCAATCCGAAATATTGTGAAAGTCTCTGTGTTTGCTTGTTCTTGATATTATCGATGGTCTTTATTGTTTTGAATGTTTTTATCTGGGAACATTTACTTTTGTGCTTGGAACACTAATTGGTTCCACATGGAGACAGCAGCTCTACACATTCGGACTTTCTAGGGAGAAAGCTAGAGGAACTGCGGCAAACAAACATGATATTTCTGTTTGTATAGATGACATTTTATGCACTTGCCTAAGGAAAAGACTTTGCTTTACTCCAAAACCATTTTTACTGTGATTTTTTCGGTCCATTGCATTCGAAGTCCACACCAGTTTGTCTGGGTATGACTGGATGAATCCGGAAATATCCGGTTTTGTTTTGGCTAACTCAATCCCAGATATTACTACAGCATCTCAGTTTGTGTTTTCTGGATATTATCAATGGACTTTATTGTTTTGAATGTTTTTTATTGGGGAACATTTTATTTTGAGCTTGGATACAGTAATTGGTTCCACATGGAGACACCAGCTGTGCACATTCGTATTTTCTAGGGAGAGTGCTAGAGGAACTGCGGCAAACAAACATGATGTTTCTGTTTGTATCGATGACATTTTAGGCACTTGCCTAACGAAAAGCCTTTTCTTTGCTCCAAAACAATTTTTACAGTGATTTTCTCGGTCCATTGCATATGAATTCCAAAGGACTTTCTCCGCATATGATTGGATGAAACCAGAAATATCCGGTTGTGTTTTGGCTAACTAAATCCGAAATATTGTGAAAGTTTCTGGGTTTGTGTTTTCTGGATACTATCGATGGACTTTACTGTTTTGAAATTTTTTATCAGGGAACATTTCATTTTGTACCATAGAAACTCTAATTGGTTCATCCTGGGGACACCAGCTCTACACAGTCGTATTTTCTAGGGAGAAACTAGAGGAACTGCGGCAAACAAACATGATATTTCTGTTTGTATAGATGACATTTTATGCACTTGCCTAACGAAAAGACTTTGATTTTCTCCAAACCATTTTTACTGTGATTTTCTCGGCCCATTGCATACGAATTCCACACCAGTTTCTGCGGATATGACTGGAAGAAACCAAAAATATCTGGTTTTGTTTTGGCTAACTCAATCCCAGATTTTTCTACATGCTCTGTGTTTGTGCATTCCTGATATTATCCACGGACTTTATTGCTTTGAATTTTTTGACCAGGGAACATTAATTTTTGTGCTTGGAAACACTAATTGGTTCCACATGGAGACACCAGCTCTACACATTCTTATTTGCTAGGGAGAAAGCTAGAGGAACTTCGACAAACAAACATGATATTTCTGTTTGTATCAATGATATATTATCTACTTGCCTAATGAAAAGACTTTGATTTTCTTCAAAAATTTTTTATGCGATTTTCTCGGTCCATTGCATACGAATTCCACACCTGTTTGTCCGGATATGACTGGATGTAACCGGAAATATCCGGTTTTGTTTTGGCTAACTCAATCCCAGATATTGCTACAGCCTCTGCATATGTGTATTCCTGATCTTTTCCTCAGAGTTTATTGTTTTGAATGTTTATTATCAGGGAACGTTTAATTTTGTACCATTGAAACACTAATTGGTTCCACATGGAGACACCAACTCTACAGATTAATATTTTCTACGGAGAAAGCTAGAGGAACTACGGCAAACAAACATGATATTTATGTTTGTGTAGATGACACTTTATGCAGTTGCCTAAAGAAAAGTATTTGCTTTTCTCCAAAACCATTTTTCCTGTGATTTTCTCGGTCTATTGCATTCGATTTCCACACCATTGTTCGTATATGACTGGATGAAACCAGAAATATCGGGTTTTGGCTTGGCTAACCCAATCACAGATATTGCTACAGCCTCTGTGTTTGTGTATTCCTGATATTATCTACGGACTTTATTGCTTTGAATTTTTTTTATCAGGGAACATTTAATTTTGTGCTTGGAAACACTAATTTGTTCCACATTGAGACACCAGCTCTACAGATTCGTATTTTCTAGGGAGAATGCTAGAGGAACAGCTGCAAACAAACATTATATTTCTGTTTGTATAGATGACATTTTATGCACTTGCCTAACGAAAAGACTTTGCTTTTCTGCAAATCCATTTTTACTCTGATTATCTCGGTCCATTGCATACGAATTCCACTCCCGTTTGTCTGGATATGACTGGATGAAACCAGAAATATCCGGTTGTGTTTTAGCTAACTCAATCCCCGATATTGCTACTGCCTCTTTGTATGTGTATTCCTCATATTTTCCAGGGAGTTTATTGTTTTGAATGTTTTTTATCAGGGAACATTTAATTTTCTACTGTAGAAACACAATTTGGTTCATCATGGGGACAAAAGCTCTACACATTCGTATTTTCTAGGGAGAAAACTAGAGGAACTGCTGCAAAGATGATGTTTATGTTTGTGTAGATGACATTTAATGCATTTGCCTAATGAAAAAACTTCGCTTTTCTCCAAAACCATTTTTACTGTGATTTTTCTCGGTCCATTGCATACGAATTCCACACCAGTTTGTCCGGATATGACTGGATGAAACCTGAAATATGCGGTTTTGTTTTGGCTAACTCAATCCCAGATATTGTTACAGCCTCTGTGTTTGTGTTTTCCGGATATAATCCATGGACTTATTGATTTGAATGTTTTTTCATCAGGGAACATTTAATTTTTTGCTTGGAAACACTAATTGGTTCCAAATGGAGTCACCAGCTCTACACAGTCGTATTTTCTAGGGAGAAAGCTACAGGAACTGTGGCAAACAAACATGATATTTCCGTTTGTGTATATGACATTTTATGCACTTGCCTAATGAAAAGACTTTGCTTTTCTCCAAAATAATTTTTACTCTGATTTTCTCGGTCTATTCCATAGGAATTCCACAGGAGTTTCTCCGGATATGACTGGATGAAGACAGAAATATCCGGTTGTGTTTTGGCTATCATAATCCGAGATATTGCTACAGCCTCTGTGTTTGTGTATTCCTGATATTATCCACAGACTTTATTGATTTGAATGTTATTAATCAGGGAATATTTTATTTAGTGCTTGAAAACACTAATTGGTTCATCATAGGGACACAAGCTCTACACATGCGTATTTTCTAGGGAGAAAGCTAGCGGAACTGCGGCAAACAAACAAGATATTTCTGTTTGTGTTGATGACATTTTATGCACTTGCCTAATGAAAAGACTTTGCTTTTCTCCAAAACCATTTTTACTGTCATTCTCTCAGTCCATTGCATACGAATTCCACACCACATTGTCTGGATATGACTGGATGAAACCAGAAATATCCGGTTGTGTTTAGGCTAAGTCAATGCGAAATATTGCTACAGCCTCTGTGTTTGTGTTATCCGGATATTATCCATGGACTTTATTGTTTTGAATGTTTTTATCAGTAAACGTTTATTGTAGTACCGTAGAAACATAAGTTGGTTCATCATGGGGACACAAGCTCTACACATTCGTATTTTCTGGGGAGAAAGCTAGAGGAACTGTGGCAAACATGATGTTTACATTTGTGTAGATGACATTTAATGCACTTGCCTAACGAAAAGACTTTGCTTTTCTCCAAAACCATTTTTACTGTGATTTTTCTCGGTACATTGCATACGAATTCCACACCAGTTTGTCCGGATATGACTGGATGAAACCTGAAATATGCGGTTTTGTTTTGGCTAACTCAATCCCAGATATTGCTACAGCCTCTGTGTTTGTGTTTTCCAGATATTCTACATGGACATATTGATTTAAATGTTTTTTATCAGGGAACATTTAATTTTTTGTTTGGAAACACTAATTGGTTCCAAATGGAGTCACCAGCTCTACACATTCGTAGTTTCTAGGGAGATAGCTAGAGGAACTGCGGCAAGCAAACATGATATTTCTGTTTGTATTGATGATAATTTATCAACTAGCCTAATGAAAAGACCTTGCTTTTCTCCAAAAGCATTTTTACTGTGATTTTCGCAGTCCATTGCATACGAATTCCACACCAGTTTGACTAGATATGACTGGATGAAACCGGAAATATCCGGTTTTGTTTTCTCTAACTAAATCCCAGATATTGCTACAGCCTCTGTGTTTGTGTTTTGTGGATATTATCGATGGAATTATTGTTTTGAATGTTTTTATCAGGGAACATTTCATTTTGTACCGTTGAAACACTAATGGGTTCATATTGGGAACATCAGCACTATACATTCGTATTTTCTAGGATAAAAGCTAGAGGAACTGTGGCAAACAAAACTATTATTTCTGTTTGTATCGATGATATTTTATCTACTTGCCTTATGAAAAATCTTTGCTTTTCTCCAAAACCATTTGTACTGTGATTTTCTCGGTCAATTGCATACAAATTCCACACCAGTTTCTCCGGGTAAGACTGGTTGAAACCGGAAATATCCGGTTTTGTTTTGGCTAACTCAATCCCAGATATTGCTACAGCCTCTGTGTTTGTGTTTTCTGCATATTATCAATGGACTTTAAAGTTTTGAATATATTTTTTCAGGGAACATTTAATTTTGTACCGTTGAAACACTAATTGGTTCATCATGGGGACACAAGCTCTACACATTCATATTTTCTAGGGAGAAAGCTGGAGGAACTGCGGCAAACAAACATGATATTTCTGTTTGTATCGATGACATTTTATGCACTTGCCTAACGAAAAGACTTTACTTTTCCCCAAAACCATTTTTACTGTGATTTTCACAGTCCATTGCATACAAAATCCACACCAGTTTGTCTGGATATGACTGGATGAAAAGAGAAATATCCGATTGTGTTTTGGCTAACTCAATCCCAGATATTGCTACAGCCTCTGTGTTTGTGTATTCCTGATATTATCCACAGACTTTATGTTTTGAAAATTTTTTTTCGGGGAACTTTTTTTTTATGCTTGGAAACACTAATTCGTTCCACATGGAGACACCAGCTCCACACATTCATATTTTCCAGGGAGAAAGCTAGAGGAACTGTCCAAACAAACATGATATTTCTGTTTGTAGTGATGACATTTTATACACTTGCCTCTGGAAAAGACTTTGCTTTTCTCCAAAACCAGTTTTACTGTGATTTTCTCAGTCCATTTCATACGAATTCCACACCACTTTGTATGGATATGACTGGATGAAACCAGAAATATCCGGTTGTGTTTTGGCTAACTCAATCCGAAATATTGCTACAACCTCTGTGTTCGTGTATTCCAAATATTATCCATGGACTTTATATTTTTCAATGTTTTTTTTTCAGGCAACATTTAATTTTGTGCTTGGAAACACTAATTGGTTCCACATGGAGACACCAGCTCTACACATTCGTATTTTCTAGGGGGAAAGGTAGAGGAACTGCGCAAACAAACATGATATTTCTGTTTGTGTAGATGTCATTTTATGCACTTGCCTAAAGTAAAGACTTTGCTTTTCTCCAAAACCATTTTTACTGTGATTTTCTCAATGCGTTGCATACGAATTCCACAGCAGTTTGTCTAGATATTACTGGATGAAACAGGAAATATCCAGTTATGTTTTGGCTAACTCAATCCCGATATTGCTACAGCCTCTGTGTTTGTTTATTCCTGATAGTATCCACGGACTTTATTGTTTTAAATGTTTTTTATCAGGGAACATTTAATTTTGTGCTTGGTATCACTAATTGTTTCCACATGGAGACACCAGCTCTACACATTCTTATTTTCTAGGGAGAAAGCTAGAGGAACTGCGGCAAACAAATATGATATTTCTGTTTGTATCGAAGATATTTTATGCACTTGCCTAACGAAAAGACTTTGCTTTTCTTTTTTTTTCTTTTTTTTATTAAACTTTTATTTAATGAATATAAATTTCCAAAGTATAGCTTATGGGTTACAATGGCTTCCCCCCTCCCATAACTTCCCTCCCGCCCGCAACCCTCCCCCCTCCCGCTCCCTTTCCCCTTCCATTCATGTAAAGATTCATTTTCAATTCTCTTTGTATACAGAAGATCAGTTTAGTATATATTAGGTAAAGATTTCAACATTTTGCCCATATAGCAACATCAAGTGAAAAAACTACCATTGGATTACTAATTATAGCATTAAATAGCAATGTACAGCACTTTAAAGACAGAGATCCTACATAATTTTTTTTTCAAAATAATTAATTTTCTATGCCATTTCCATTTTAACACCAGGTTTTTTTTTTTTTTTCATTTCCAATTCTCTTTATATACAGAAGATCACTTCAGTGTATAATTAGCAAAGACCTCATCAGTCTGCGCCCACACAGAAACACAAAGTATAAAAATACTGTTTCAGTACCAGTCATAGCATCACTTGGCTTTAGACGACACATTAGGGACAGATCCCGCATGGGGTGTAAGTACACAGTGACTCCTCTTGCTGACTTAACAATTTGACACTCCTGTTCATGGCGTCAGTAATCTCCCTAGGCTCTAGTCATGAGTTGCCAGGGCTATGGAAGCCTTTAGAGTTCGCTGACTTTGATCTTATTCCGATAGGGTCATAGTCAAAGTGGAGGTTCTCTCCTCCCTTCGGAGAAGGGTACCTCCTTCTTTGATGGCCCCGTTCTTTCTACTGGGATCTCACTCACAGAGATCATTCATTTAGGTTTTTTTTTTTCCATGATATCTTGGCTTTCCATGCCTGCTATACTCTCATGGGCTCTTCAGCCAGATCTGAATGCCTTGAGGGCTGATTCTGAGGCCGGAGTGTTGTTTAGGACATCTGCCATCCTATGAGTCTGCTGTGTATCCCACTTCCCATGTTGGATCTTTCTCTCCCTTTTTGATTCTATCAGTTAGTATTAGCAGATACTTGTCTTGTTTGTGTGATCTCTTTGACTCTTAGACCTATCAGAGCTATCAATTGTGAGCTGAAATTGATCACTTGGACTAGTGCGATGGCATTGGTACATGCCATCTTGATGGAATTGTGTTGGAATCCCCTGCACATTTCTAACTCCACCATTTGCAGCCAGTCCGATTGAGCATGTTCCTAATTGTTCATCTCCTCCCTCTCTTTTTCCACTCTTAGATTTAACAGGGATCACTTTTCAGTTAAAATTTAAACACCAGAATAATTGTGTGTTAATTACTGAGTTCAACCAATAGTACTAGAACAACAACAACAACAACAAATACTAAAAAGGATAGAGTATTACATTGTACATCTAAAGTCAGGACAGGAGCTGATCAGTTCATTGTTGCTTATAGTGTCCATTTCACTTAACAGGTTTTCTCTTAGGCACTCAGTTGTCACCGATCAGGGAAAACAAATGATATTTGTCTCTTTGGGACTGGCTTAATTCACTCAGCATGATGTTTTCCAGATTGCTCCATTTTGTTGCAAATGACTGGGTTTCATTGTTTCTTACTGCTGTATAGTATTCTATGGAGTACATGTCCCATAATTTCTTTATCCAGTCTACTGTTGATGGGCATTTGGGTTGGTTCCTGGTCTTAGCTATTGTGAATTGAGCTGCAATAAACATTAATGTGCAGATGGCTTTTTTATTTGCCAAATTAAATTCCTTTGGGTAAATTCCAAGGAGTGGGATGGCTGGGTTGTATGGTAGGGTTATGTTCAGGTTTCTGAGGAATCTCCAGACAGACTTCCATAGTGGCTTAACCAGTTTGCATTCCCACCAACAGTGGGTTAGTGTCCCTTTTTCCCCACATCCTCTCCAGCATCTGTTGTTGGTAGATTTCTGAATGTGAGCTATTCTCACCGGGGTGAGATGGAACCTCATTGTGGTTTTGATTTGCATTTCTCTGATTGCTAGTGATCTTGAACATTTTTTCATGTGTCTGTTGGCCATTTGGATTTCCTCTTTCGAAAAATGTCTATTGAGGTCCTTGGCCCATCTCTTAAGTGGGTTGTTTGTTTTGTTGTTGTGGATTTTCTTGATTTCTTTGTAGATTCTGGTTATCAATCCTTTATCTGAAGTATAGTTTGCGAATATATTTTCGCATTCTGTTGGTTGCCTCTTCACTTTCCTGACTGTTACTTTCGAAGTACAGAAACTTCTCAATTTGATGCAATCCCAAATGTTAATTTTGGTTTTGACTGCCTGTGCTGTTTGTCCGGATATGACTGGATGAAACCAGAAATATCCGGTTGTGTTTGGCTAACTCAATCCGAAATATTGTGAAAGCCTCTGTGTTTATGATTTCTGGATATTATCGATGGACTTTATTGATTTGAGTATTTTATCAGGGAACATTTATTTTTGTACCGTAGAAGCACTAATTGGTTCATCATGGGGACACCAGCTCTACACATTCGTATTTTCAGGACGAAAGGTAGAGGAACTGCGGCAAACAAACATGATATTTCTGTTTGTATAGATGACATTTTATGCACTTCCTAATGAAAAGACTTTGCTTTTCTCCAAAACCATTTTTACTGTGATTTTCTCGGTCCATTACATATGAATTCCACACCAGTTTACTGGATATGACTGGAGGAAAGCGGAATTATTCGGTTTTGTTTCGCCTAACTCAATCCTAGATATTGCTACAGACTCTGTGTTTGTGTATTCCTGATATTATCCACAGATTTTATTGTTTTGAATATTTTTAATTAGGGAACATTTAATTTTGTGCTGCGAAACACTAATTGTTTCCACATGAGACACCGTCTCTCCACATTCATATTTCCTAGGGAGAAAGCTCGAGGAACTGTGGCAAACAAAACTCATAATTCTGTTTGTATAGATGACATTTTATGCACTTGCCTAACGAAAAGACTTTGCTTTTCTCCAAAACCATTTGTACTGTGATTTTCTCAGTCCATTGCATAGGCATCCCACACCAGTTTGTCTGGATATGACTAGATGAAACCGGAAATATCCTTTTTTTTGGCTAACAAAATCAAAGATATTGCTACAGCCTCTGTGTTTGAGATTTCTGGATATTATCAATGGACTTTATTGTTTTAAATGTTATTTTATCGCGGAACATTTTATTTTGAGCTTGGATAGAGTAATTGGTTCCACATGGAGACACCAGCTCTACACATTCGTATTTTCTAAGGAGAAAGCTAGAGGAACTGTGGCAAACAAACATGATATTTCTGTTTGTACAGATGACATTTTATGCACTTGCCTAACGAAAAGACTTTGCTATTCTCCAAAACCTTTTATACTGTGATTTTCTCGGTCCATTGCATACAAACTCCACACCACTTTGTCCGGATATGACTGGATGAAACCAGAAATATCGGTTGTGCTTTGGCTAACTCAATCCGAAATATTGTGAAAACCTCTATATTTGAGTTTTCTGGATATTATCGATAGACTTTATTGTTTTGAAAGTTTTTATCAGGTAACATTTCATTTTGTACTATTGAAGCACTAATGGTTCATCATGGGGACACAAGGTCTACACATTTGTATTTTCTCGGGAGAAAGCTAGAGGAACTGTGGCAAACATCCAGTCATATCCGGACAAACTGGTGTGGAATTCGTATGCAATGGACCAAGAAAATCGCATAAAAATGGTTTTGAAGAAAAGCAAAGTCTTTTCATTAGGCAAGTAGATAAAATATCATCGATACAAACAGAAATATCATGTTTGTTTGCCGTAGTTCCTCTAGCTTTCTACCTAGAAAATACAAATATGTAGAGCTGGTTCTCCATGCGGTACCAATTAGTGATACCAAGCACAAAATTAAATGTTCCCTGATAAAAAAAATTCAAAAAAAAAATCTGTGGATAATATCAGGAATACAAAAACACAGAGGCTGTAGCAATATTTCTGGATATTATCAATGGAGTTTATTGTTTTGAATGTTTTCATCAGGGAACATTTAATTTTGTACCGTTGAAACACTAATTGGTCCAGCATGAGTACACCAGCTCTCAACATTCGTACTTCTAGTGAGAAAGCTAGAGGAACTACGGCAAACAAACATGATATTTATGTTTGTGTAGATGACACTTTATGCAGTTGCCTAAGGAAAAGTCTTTGCTTTTCTCAAAAATCATTTTTACTGTGATTTTCTCGGTCTATGTCATACGAATTCCACACCATTGTCCGTTTATGACTGGATGAAACCAGAAATATCGGGTTTTGGCTTGGCTAACCCAATCCCAGATACTGCTACAGCCTCTGTGTTTGTGTATTCCTGATATTATCTACGGACTTTATTGCTTTGAAATTTTTTTTATCAGGGAACATTTAATTTTGTGCTTGGAAACAGTAATTGTTCCACATGGGGACACCAGCTCTAAAAATTCATAATTTATAAGCAGAAAGCTAGAGGCACTGCGGCAAACAAACATGATATTTCTGTTTGTATAGATAACATTTTATGCACTTGCCTAACGAAAAGACTTTTCTCCAAAACCATTTTTACTGTGATTTTCTCGGTCCATTGCATACGAATTCCACAGCAGTTTGTCCGGATATGACTGGATGAAACCGGAAATATCCGGTTTTGTTTTGGCTACCTCAAACCCAGATATTGCTACGGAGTCTGTGTTTGTGTATTCCTGATATTATCCACAGAATTTATTGTTTTGAATGTTTTTTATTATGGAACATTTAATTCTGTGCTGGGAATCACTAAGTGGTTCCAAATGGAGACACCAGCTCTACACATTCGTATTTTCTAGGGAGAAAGCTAGAGGAACTGCTGCAAACAAACATGATATTTCTGTTTGTGTAGATGACATTTTATGCATTGCCTAACGAAAAGACTTTGCTTTCTCCAAAACCATTTGTACTGTGGTTTTCTCGGTCCATTGCATACAAATTGCACACCATTTTGTCCGAAAATGACTGGATGAAACCGGAAATATCCGGTTTTGTTTTGGCTAACTCAATCCCAGATATTGCTACAGCCTCTCTGTGTTTTCCGGATATTATCAATGGACTTTATTGTATTGAATGTTTTTTATTGGGGAACATTTTATTTTGAGCTTGGATACATTAATTGGTTCCACATGGAGACACCAGCTCTACGTATTATTATTTTCTAGGTAGAAAGCTAGAGGAACTGCAGCAAACAAACATGATATTTCTGTTTGTGTAGATGACATTTTATGCAGTTGCCTTTTTCCAAAACCATTTTTACGGTGATTTTCTCGGTCCATTGCATACGAATTCCATACCAGCTTGTCCGGATATGACTGGATGAAACCAGAAATATCAGGCTGTGTTTTGAATAACTCAATCCGAAATATTGTGAAAGCCTCTGTGTTTGTGTTTTCTGGATATTAACGATGGACTTTATTGTTTTGAATGTTTTTTATCGGGAAACAATTTATTTTGAGCTTGGATACATTAATTGGTTCCACATGGAGACACCAGCTCTACGTATTATTATTTTCTAGGTAGAAAGCTAGAGGAACTGCGGCAAACAAACATGATATTTCTGTTTGTATAGATGACATTTTATGCAGTTGACTAACGAAAAGACTTTGCTTTTCTCCAAAACCATTTTTACTATGATTTTCTCAGTCCATTGCATAGGAATTGCACACCAGTTTGTCCGGATATGACTGGATGATGCCAGAAATATCGGGTTGTGTTTAGGCTAACTCAATCCGAAATATTTTGAAAAACTCTCTGTTTGTTTTTTCTGGATATTATCGATGGACTTTATTGTTTTGAATGTTTTTATCAGGGAACATTATATTTTGAGCTTGGAAACACTAATTGGTTCATCATGGGTACACCAGCTCTACAGATTCGTATTTCCTAGGTAGAAAGCTAGAGGAACTGCAGCAAACAAACTTGATATTTCTATTTGTACATATGCAAACATAGCTGATATTTCTGTTTGTATAGATGACATTTTATGCACTTGCCTAACGAAAAGACTTTGCTTTTCTCCAAAACCATTTTTACTGTGATTTTCTCGGTCCATTGCATACGAATTCCACACCAGATTGTCCGGATATTATTGGAAGAAACCAGAAATATCCGGCTGTGTTTTGGCTAACTCAATCCAAAATATTGTGAAAGCTTCTGTGTTTGTGTTTTCTGGAAATTATCGATTGACTTTATTGTTTTGAATGTTTTTATCAGGGAACATTTATTTTTGTACCGAAGAAACAGTAAGTGGTTCATCATGGGATACCAGCTCTACACATTCATATTTTCTAGGGAGAAAGTTAGAGGTACTGTGGCACACATGATATTTATGTTTGTGTAGATGACATTTTATGCACTTGCCTAACGAAAAGACTTTGCTTTTCTCCAAAACCGTTTTTACTGTGATTTTCTTGGTCCATTGCATACGAATTCCAAACCACTTTGTCTGGATATTATTGGAAGAAACCAGAAATATCCGGCTGTGTTTTGGCTAACTCAATCCAAAATATTGTGAAAGCCTCTGTGTTTGTGTTTTCTGGATATTATCGATGGACTTTATTGTTTTGAATATTTTTATCAGGGAACATTTATTTTTGTACCGAAGAAACAGTAAGTGGTTCATCATGCGATACCAGCTCTACACATTGATATTTTCTAGGGAGAAAGTTAGAGGTACTTTGGAACACATGATATTTATGTTTGTGTAGATGACATTTTATGCACTTGCCTAACGAAAAGACTTTGCTCTTTTCCAAAACCATTTTTACTGTGATTTTCTCGGTCCATTGCATTCGAATTCCACATCACTTTGTCCGGATATGACTGAATGGAACCAGAAATATCCGGTTCTTTTTTGGCTAACTGAATCCAAAATATTGCTACAGCCTCAGTATTTGTGTTTTCTGGATATTATCAATGGACTTTATTGTTTTGAATGTTTTTTATCGGCAACATTTTATTTTCAGCTTGGAAACACTAATTGGTTCATCATGGGGACACCAGTTCTACACATTCATATTTTCTAGGGAGAAAGCTAGAGGAACTGCAGCAAACAAACTTGATATTTCTGTTTGTATAGATGACATTTTATCTACTTTCCTAATGAAAAGACATTTCTTTTCTCAAAAACCATTTTTACTGTGATTTTCTCTGTCCATTGCATACCAATTCCACACCAGTTTGTCCGGATATGACTGGATGAAACCAGAAATATTGGGTTGTGTTTAGGCTAACTCAATCCGAAATATTTTGAAAAACTCTCTGTTTGTTTTTTCTGGATATTATCGATGAACTTTATTGTTTTGAATGTTTTTATCAGGCAACATTTTATTTTGAGCTTGGAAACACTAATTGGTTCATCATGGGGACAGCAGCTCTACAGATTCGTATTTTCTAGGAAGAAAGCTAGAGGAACTGCGTCAAACAAACTTGATATTTCTATTTGTACATATGACATTTTATGCACTTGCCTAATGAAAAGACTTTGCTTTTCTCCAAAACCATTTTTATTCGGATTTTCTCAGCCCATTGCATACGAATTCCACACCACTTTGTCGGGATATGACTGGATGAAACCAGAAATATCCGGTTGTGTTTTGGCAAACTCAATCCCAGATATTGCTACAGCCTCTGTGTTTGTGTATTCCTGATATTATCCATGGACTTTATTGTTTTGAATGTTTTTTATCAGGGAACATTTTATTTTGAGCTTGGAAACACTAATTGGTTCCACATGGAGACACTAGCTCTACATATTTGTATTTTCTAGGGAGAAAGCTCGAGGAACTACGGCAAACAAAATGATATTTCTGTTTGTATAGATGACATTTTATGCAGTTGCCTAACGAAAAGACTTTGCTTTTCTACAAAACCTTTTTTACTGTGATTTTCTCGGTCCATTGCATAGGATTTCCACAGGAGTTTCTCCGGATATTACTGGATGAAACTGGAAATATCCGGTTTGGTGTGGCTAACTGAATCCCAGATATTGCTAGAGCCTCTGTGTTTGTTTTTTCTGAATATTATCAATGCATTTTATTGTTTTGAAGGTTTTTTAACGGGGAACATTTTATTTTTGAGCTTGGATACAGTAATTGGTTCCACATGGAGACACCAGCTCTACATATTCGTATTTTCTAGGAAGAAAGGTAGAGGAACTGACAAACAATCATGATATTTCTGTTTGTATAGCTGACATTTTATGCACTTACCTAATGCAAAGACTTTGCTTTTCTGCAAAACCATTTCTACTCTGATTTTCTCGATCCATTGCATAAGAATTCAAAACCACTTTGTCCGGATATGACTGGATGAAACCAGAATTATCGGGTTGTGTTTTGGCTAACTCAATCCGAAATATTGCTGCAGCATCTGTGTTTGTGTTTTCCGGATATTATCCATGGACTTTATTGTTTAGAATGTTTTTTATCAGGGAACATTTCATTTTTTGCTTGGAAACACTAATTGGTTCCACATGGAGACACCAGCTCTACACATTCGTTATTTCTAGGGAGATAGCTAGAGGAACTGCGGTAAACAAACATGATATTTCTGTTTTTATCGATGATATTTTATCTACTTGCCTAACGAAAAGACTTTGCTTTTCTCCAAAACCATTTGTACTGTGATTTTCTCGGTCCATTGAATACGAATTCCACAGAAGTTTGACCGGATATCACTCGATGAAACCGGAAATATCCGGTTGTGTTTTGGCTAACTCAATCCAAAATATTGCTACAGCATCTGTGTTTGTGAATTCCTGATATTTTCCACAGACACTATTGTTTTGAATGTTTTTTATCAGGGAACATTTAATTTTGTACCATTGAAACACTAAATGTTTCAGCATGGAGACACCAGCTCTACACATTCGTATTTTCAACAGAGAAAGCTAGAGGAACTGCGGCAAACAAACATCATATTTCTGTTTGTATAGATGACATTTTATACACTTGCCTAACGAAAAGCCTTTGCTTTTCTCCAAAACCATTTTTACTCTGATTTTCTCAGTCCAGTGCATACGAATTCCACACCACTTTGTCCGGATAAGACAGGATGAAACCGGAAATATCCGGTTGTGTTTTGGCTAACTCAATCCCAGATATTGCTACAGCATCTGTGTTTGCGTATTCCTGATATTATCCACGGACTTTATTGTTTTGAATGTTTATTATCAGGGAACATTTAATTTTCAGCTTGGAAACACTAATTGGTTCCACATGGAGACACTAGCTCTACATATTTGCATTTTCTAGGGAGAAAGCTCGAGGAAGTGCGGCAAAGAACATGATATTTCTGTTTGTATAGATGACGTTTTATGCACTTGCCTAACGAAAAGACTTTGCTTTTCTCCAAAACCATTTTACTGTGATTTTCTCGGTTCATTGTATACGAATTCCACGGCAGTTTGTCCAGATATGACTGGATGAAACCAGAAATATCCGGTTGTGTTTTGGCTAACTCAATCCGAAGTATTGCTACAGCCTCTGTGTTTGTGATTTTTGGATATTATCAATGGACTTTATTGTTTTGAATGTTTTTTTACCAGGGAACATTTTATTTTGAGCTTAGATACAGTAATTGGTTCCACATGGAGACACCAGCTCTACATTTTCCTATTTCTAGGGAGAAATATAGAGCAACTGACAAACATGATATTTCTGTTTGTATAGCTGACATTTTATCCACTTGCCTAATGAAAAGACTTTGCTTTTCTCCAAAACCATTTTTACTGTGATTTTCTCGATCCATTGCATAAGAATTCAACACCACTTTGTCCGGATATTACTGGACGAAATCAGAAATATCCGGATGTGTTTTGGCTAACTCAATCCTAAATATTGTGAAAACCTCTGTGTTTGTGCTTTCTGGATATTATCGATGAACTTTATTGTTTTGAATGTTTTTATCAGGGAGCATTTCATTTTGTACCGTAGAAACACTAATTTGTTCACCCTGAGGACACCAGCTCTACACATTCGTATTTTATAGGGAGAAAACTAGAAGAAATGCAGCAAACAAACATGATATATCTGATTGTATAGATGACATTTTATGCAGTTGCCTAACGAAAAGACTTTGCTTTTCTCCAAAACCCTTTGTAGTCTGATTTTCTCAGTCCATTGCATACGAATTCCACACCAGTTTGTCCGGATATGACTGGATGAAACCAGAAATATCCGGTTGTGTTTTTGCTAACTCAATCTGAAATATTGTGAAAGCCTCTGTGTTTGTGTTTTCTGGATATTAACGATGGACTTTATTGTTTTGAATGTTTTTATCAGGGAACATTTTATTTTCAGCTTGGAAACGCTAATTGGTTCATCATGGGGACACCAGTTCTACAAATTCATATTTTCTAGGTAGAAAGCTAGAGGAACTGCGGCAAACATACCTGATATTTCTGTTTGTATAGATGACATTTTCTGCACTTGCCTAACGAAAAGACTTTGCTTTTCTCCAAAACCATTTTTACTGTGATTTTCTCGGTCCATTGCATACGAATTCCACACCACATTGTCCGGATATGACTGGATGAAACCAGAAATATCCGGTTTTGTTTTGCTAACTCAATCTCAGATATTGCTACAGCCTCTCTGTGTTTTCCGGATATTATCAATGGACGTTATTGTATTGAATGTTTTTTATTGGGTAACATTTTATTTTGAGCTTGGATACAGTAATTGGTTCCACATGGAGACACAAGCTCTACATATTCGTATTTTCTAGGTAGAAAGCTAGATGAACTGGGGAAAACAAACATGATATTTCTGTTTGTATAGATGACCTTTTATGCAGTTGCCTTTCTCCTAAACCATTTTTACAGTGATTTTCTCGGTCCATTGCATACGAATTCCACACCAGTTTGTCCAGATATGACTGGATGAAACCGGAAATATCCGGGTTTCTTTTGGCTAACTCAATCCCAGATATTGCTACAGCCTCTGTGTTTGTCTTTCTGATATTATCCACGGACTTTATTGTTTTGAATGATTTTTATCAGGGAATATTTAATTTTGTGCTTGGAAACACTAATTGGTTCATCATGGGGACAGCATCTCTACAGATTCGTAATTTCTATGGAGATAGCTAGAGGAACTGCTGCAAACAAACATGGTATTTCTATGTATAGATGACATTTTATGCAGTTGCCTAACGAAAAGACCTTGCTTTTCTCCAAAACCATTTTTACTCTGATTTTCTCAGTCCATTGCATACGAATTCCACACCAGTTTGTCCAGATGTGACTGGATGAAACCAGAAATAGCCGGTTGTGTTTTGGCTAAATCAATCCGTCATATTGTGAAAGCATCTGTGTTTGTCTTCTCTGGATATTACGAATGGACTTTATTGTTTTGAATGTTTTTTATCGGGAAACAATTTATTTTGAGTTGAATACATTAATTGGTTCCACATGGAGACACCAGCTCTACATATTATTTTCTAGGTAGAAAGCTAGAGGAACTGCGGCAAACAAACATGATATTTCTGTTTAATAGATGACATTTTATGCAGTTGACTAACGAAAAGACTTTGCTTTTCTCCAAAACCATTTTTACTATGATTTTCTCACTCCATTGCATAGGAATTCCACACCAGTTTGTCCGGATATGACTGGATGAAACCAGAAATATTGGGTTGTGTTTAGGCTAACTCAATCCGAAATATTTTGAAAACCTCTCTGTTTGTTTTTTCTGGATATTATCGATGAACTTTATTGTTTTGAATGTTTTTATCAGGCAACATTTAATTTTGAGCTTGGAAACACTAATTGGTTCATCATGGGGACAGCAGCTCTACAGATTCGTATTTCCTAGGTAGAAAGCTAGAGGAACTGCGTCAAACAAACTTGATATTTCTATTTGTACATATGACATTTTATGCACTTGCCTAATGAAAAGACTTTGCTTTTCTCCAAAACCATTTTTATTCTGATTTTCTCAGCCCATTGCATAGGAATTCCACACCACTTTGTCGGGATATGACTGGATGAAACCAGAAATATCCGGTTGTGTTTTGGCAAACTCAATCCCAGATATTGCTACAGCCTCTGTGTTTGTGTATTCCTGATATTATCCATGGACTTTATTGTTTTGAATGTTTTTTATCAGGGAACATTTAATTTTGTGCTTGGAAACAGTAATTGGTTCCACATGGAGACACTAGCTCTACATATTTGTATTTTCTAGGGAGAAAGCTCGAGGAACTGCAGCAAACAAAATGATATTTCTGTTTGTATAGATGACATTTTATGCAGTTGCCTAAAGAAAAGACTTTGCTTTTCTACAAAACCTTTTTTACTGTGATTTTCTCGGTCCATTGCATAGGATTTCCACAGGAGTTTCTCCGGATATTACTGGATGAAACCGGAAATATCCGGTTTGGTGTGGCTAACTGAATCCCAGATATTGCTAGAGCCTCTGTGTTTGTTTTTTCTGAATATTATCAATGCATTTTATTGTTTTGAAGGTTTTTTAACGGGGAACATTTTATTTTTGAGCTTGGATACAGTAATTGGTTCCACATGGAGACACCAGCTCTACATATTCGTATTTTCTAGGAAGAAAGGTAGAGGAACTGACAAACAATCATGATATTTCTGTTTGTATAGCTGACATTTTATGCACTTACCTAATGCAAAGACTTTGCTTTTCTGCAAAACCATTTCTACTCTGATTTTCTCGATCCATTGCATAAGAATTCAAAACCACTTTGTCCGGATATGACTGGATGAAACCAGAATTATCGGGTTGTGTTTTGGCTAACTCAATCCGAAATATTGCTGCAGCATCTGTGTTTGTGTTTTCCGGATATTATCCATGGACTTTATTGTTTAGAATGTTTTTTATCAGGGAACATTTCATTTTTTGCTTGGAAACACTAATTGGTTCCACATGGAGACACCAGCTCTACACATTCGTTATTTCTAGGGAGATAGCTAGAGGAACTGCGGTAAACAAACATGATATTTCTGTTTTTATCGATGATATTTTATCTACTTGCCTAACGAAAAGACTTTGCTGTTCTCCAAAACCATTTTAACTGTTATTTTCTCGGTCCATTGAATATGAATTCCACAGAAGTTTGACCGGATATCACTCGATGAAACCGGAAATATCTGGTTGTGTTTTGGCTAACTCAATCCAAAATATTGCTACAGCATCTGTGTTTGTGCATTCCTGATATTTTCCACAGACACTATTGTTTTGAATGTTTTTTATCAGGGAACATTTAATTTTGTACCGTTGAAACACTAAATGTTTCAGCATGGAGACACCAGCTCTACACATTCGTATTTTCAACAGAGAAAGCTAGAGGAACTGCGGCAAACAAACATCATATTTCTGTTTGTATAGATGACATTTTATACACTTGCCTAATGAAAAGCCTTTGCTTTTCTCCAAAACCATTTTTACTCTGATTTTCTCAGTCCAGTGCATACGAATTCCACACCACTTTGTCCGGATAATACAGGATGAAACCGGAAATATCCGGTTGTGTTTTGGCTAACTCAATCCCAGATATTGCTACAGCATCTGTGTTTGCGTATTCCTGATATTATCCACGGACTTTATTGTTTTGAATGTTTTTATCAGGGAACATTTTATTTTCAGCTTGGAAACGCTAATTGGTTCATCATGGGGACACCAGTTCTACAAATTCATATTTTCTAGGGTGAAAGCTAGAGGAACTGCGGCAAACATACCTGATATTTCTGTTTGTATAGATGACATTTTCTGCACTTGCCTAACGAAAAGACTTTGCTTTTCTCCAAAACCATTTTTACTCTGATTTTCTCGGTCCATTGCATACGAATTCCACACCAGTTTGTCCGGATATGGTTGGATGAAACCAGAAATATCTGGTTGTGTTTTGGCTAACTCAATCCGAAGTATTGCTACAGCCTCTGTGTTTGTGATTTTTGGATATTATCAATGGACTTTATTGTTTTGAATGTTTTTTTTACCAGGGAACATTTTATTTTGAGCTTAGATACAGTGATTGGTTCCACATGGAGACACCAGCTCTACATTTTCGTATTTCTAGGGAGAAATATAGAGCAACTGACAAACATGATATTTCTGTTTGTATAGCTGACATTTTATCCACTTGCCTAATGAAAAGACTTTGCTTTTCTCCAAAACCATTTTTACTGTGATTTTCTCGATCCATTGCATAAGAATTCAACACCACTTTGTCCGGATATTACTGGACGAAATCAGAAATATCCGGACGTGTTTTGGCTAACTCAATCCTAAATATTGTGAAAGCCTCTGTGTTTGTGTTTTCTGGATATTATCGATGGACTTTATGGTTTTGAAAGTTTTTATCAGGGAACAATTCATTTTTTACCTTTAAAACACTGATTGTTTCATCATGGGGACAGCAGCTCTACACATTCATATTTTCTGGGGAGAAAGCTAGAGGAACTGCGGCAAACATGATATTTATGTTTGTGTAGATGACATTTAAGTACTTGCCTAACGAAAAGACTTTGCTTTTCACCAAAACCTTTTTTACTGTGATTTTCTCGGTACATTGCATACGAATTCCACACCAGTTGTCTGGATATGACTGGATGAAACCGGAAATATCCGGTTTTGTTTTGGCTAACTCAATACCAGATAAAGCTACAACCACTGTGTTTGTTTATTCTGGATGTTATCCACAGACTTTATTATTTTCAATGTTTTATTTTTCAGGGAATATTTAATTTTGTGCTTGGAAACACTAATTGTTTCCACATGGAGACACCAGCTCTACACTTTGGTTATTTACGGAGAAAGCATGATGAACTGCAGCAAACAAACATGATATTTGTATAGATGACATTTATGCACTTGCCTAACGAAAAGACTTTGCTTTTCTCCAAAACCATTTTTACTGTGATTTTCTCGGTCCATTGCATACGAATTCCACACCAGTTTGTATGGACATGCCTGGATGAAACCAGAAATATCCGCTTTTATTTTGGCTAACTCAATCCGAAATATTGTGAAAGCCTCTGTGTTTGTGTTTTCTGGATATTATCGATGGACTTTATTCTTTTGAATATTTTTATCAGGGAATATTTCATTTTGTACCATAGAAAAACTAATTGGTTCATCATGGGGACACCAGCTCTACACCTTCGTATTTTCTAGGGGGAAAGCTAGAGGAACTGTGGCAAACAAATATAATTCTGTTTGTATTGATGACATTTTATGCACTTGCCTAACGAAGAGACTTTCCTTTTCTCCAAAACCATTTTTACTGTGATTTTCTCAGTCCATTGAATACGAATTCCAAACCACTTTGTCTGGATATGACTGGATGAAACCAGAAATATCCGGTTGTGTTTTGGCTAACTCAATCCAAAATATTGCTACAGCCTCTGTGTTTGTGTTTTCTGGATATTATCGATGGGCTTTATTGTTTTCAATATTTTTATCAGGGAACATTTAATTTTGTACCGTAGAAACACTAATTGGTTCATCATGGGGACACCAGCTCTACACATTCGTATTTTCTGGGGAGATAGCTAGAGGAACTGCGGCAAACAAACATGATAATTCCGTTTGTATAGATGACATTTTATGCACTTGCCTAATGAAGTGACTTTCCTTTTCTCTAAAACAATTTTTACTGTGATTTTCTCTGTCCAGTGCATACAAATTCCACACCACTTTGTCGGGACATGACTTCATGAAAACAGAAATATCTGGTTATGTTTTGGCTAACTCAATCCCAGATATTGCTACAGCCTCTGTTTTTGTGTATTCCTGATATTATCCTCGGACTTTATTGTTTTGAATGTTTTTTATCAGGGAACATTTTATTTTGAGCTTGGAAACACTAATTGGTTCCACATGGAGACACCAGCTCTATATATTTGTATTTTCTAGGGGGAAAGCTCAAGGAACTGCGGCAAACAAACATGATATTTTTGTTTCTAGAGATGACATTTTATGCACTTGCCTAACGAAAAGACTTTGCTTTTCTCCACAACCATTTTTACTGTGATTTTCTCGGTCCATTGCATACGAATTCCACAGCAGTTTGTCCAGATATGACTGGATGAAACCGGAAATATCCGGTTTTGTTTTGGCTAACTCAAACCCAGATATTTCTACAGCCTCTGTGTTTGTGTTTTCCTGATATTATCCATGGATTTTATTGTTTTGATTGTTTTTTATCAGGGAACATTTAATTATTTGCTTTCAAACACTAATTGCTTCCACATGGAGACACCAGCTCTACACATTCCTAATTTCTAGGGAGATAGCTAGAGGAACTGCGGTAAACAAACATGATATTTCTGTATGTATCGATGATATTTTATCTATATGCCTAATGGAAAGACTTTGCTGTTCTCCAAAACCATTTTTACTGTGATTTTCTGAGTCCATTGCATACGAATTCCACACCAGTTTGACCGGATATCACTCGATGAAACTGGAAATATCCGGTAGTGTTTTGGCTAACTCAATCCCAGATATTGCTACAGCCTCTGTGTTTGTTTTTTCCGGATATTATCCATGGACTTTACTGTTTTGAATGTTTTTTATTAGGGAACATTTAATTATTTGCTTGGAAACACTAATTGCTTCCACATGGAGACACCAGCTCTACACATTCGTAATTCTAGGGAGATAGCTAGAGGAACTGCGGCAAACAAACATGATAATTCTGTTTGTATAGATGACATTTTATGCCCTTGCCTAATGAAGTGACTTTCCTTTTCTCCAAAACCTTTTTTACTGTGATTTTCTCAGTCCATTGAATACGAATTCCAAACCACTTTGTCTGGATATGACTGGATGAAACCAGAAATATCCGGTTGTGTTTTGGCTAACTCAATCGGAAATATTGCTACAGCCTCTGTGTTTGTGTTTTCTGGATATTATCGACGGGGTTTATTGTTTTCAATATTTTTATCAGGGAACATTTAATTTTGTACCGTAGAAACACTAATTGGTTCATCATGGGGACACCTGCTCTCACATTCGTAATATCTAAGTAGATAGCTAGAGGAACTGTAGTAAACAAACCTGATATTTCTGTATGTATCGATGATATTTTATCTATTTGCCTAACGAAAAGACTTTGCTGTTCTCCAAAACCATTTTTACTGTGATTTTCTCAGTCCATTGCATACGATTTCCACACCAGTTTGACCGGATATCACTCGATGAAACCGGAAATATCCGATAGTGTTTTGGCTAACTCAATCCCAGATATTGCTACAGCCTCTGTGTAAGTGTTTTCTGGATATTATCAATGGACTTTATTGTTTTGAATGTTTTTTTTACCAGGGAACATTTTATTTTGAGCTTGGATACAGTAATTGTTTCCACACGGAGATACCAGCTCTGCACATTCGTATTATCTAGGGACAACGCTAGAGGAACTGCGGCAAACAAACATGATATTTCTGTTTGTATAGATGACATTTTATACACTTGCCTAACAAAAAGACTTTGCTCTTCTCCAAAACCATTTTTACTGTGATTTTCTTGGTCCATTGAATAGGAATTCCACAGGAGTTTCTCCAGATATGACTCTATGAAACCGGAAATATCCGATTTCGGTTTTCTAACTCAATCCCAGATATTGCTACAGCCTCTGTGTTTCTTTTTTCTGGATATTATCAATGGACTTTATTGTATTGAATGTTTTTTATCGGGGAACATTTTATTTTGAGCTTCGATGCAGTAATTGGTTCCAAATGGAGACACCAGCTCTACATATTCGTATTTTCTAGGAAGAAAGGTAGGGGAACTGACAAACAAACATGATATTTCTGTTTGTATAGCTGACATTTTATCCACTTGCCTAATGAAAAGACTTTGTTTTTCTCCAAAACCATTTTTACTATGATTTTCTCGGTCCATTGCATAAGAATTCAAAACCACTTTGTCTGGATATGACTGGATGAAACCAGAAATATCCGGTTGTGTTTTGGCTTACTCAATCCAAAATATTGTGAAAGCCTCTGTGTTTGTGTTTTCTGGATATTATCGACAGACTTCAATGTTTTGAATGTTTTTATAAGGGAACATTTAATTTTGTACCTTAGAAACACTAATTGGTTCATCATGGGGACACCAGCACTACACATTCGTATTTTCTGGGGAGATAGCTAGAGGAACTGCGGCAAACAAACATGTTATTTCTGTTTGTATAGATGACATTTTATGCACTTGCCTAATGAAAAGACTTTGCTTTTCTCCAAAACTAGTTTTACTGTGATTTTCTCGTTCCATTGCATAGGAATTTCACAGTAGTTTCTCCCGATATGACTGGATGAAACCGGAAATATCCGGTTTTTTCTTGGCTAACTCAATCCCAGATATTGCTACAGCCTCTGTTTTTGTGTATTCCTGATATTATCCAAGGACTTTATTGTTTCGAATGTTTTTTATCAGGGAATATTTTATTTTGAGCTTGGAACACTAATTAGTTCCACATGGAGACACAAACTCAACACATTCGTGCTGTCTAGGCAGAAAACTACAGCAATTGTTGCAAACAAACATGATATTTATGTATGTGTAGAGGATATCTAATGCACTTGCCTAACGAAAAGACTTTGCTTTTCTCCAAAGCCATTTGTACTGTAATTTTTTCGGTGCATTGCATACGAATTCCAAACCACTTTGTCCGGATATAACTGGATGAAACCAGAAATATCCGCTAGTGTTTTGGCTAACTCTATTCAAAATATTGTGAAAGCATCTGTGTTTGTGTTTTCTGGATTTTGTCGACGGACTTTATTGTTTTGAATGTTTTTATCAGGGACCATTAATTTTGTACCGTAGAAACACTAATTGGTTCCTCCTGGGGACACCAGCTCTACACATTCGTATTTTCTGGATAGAAAGCTAGAGGAACTGTGGCATACATGATATTTCTATTTCTATCGATGGCATTTTATGCACTTGCCTAATGAAAAGACTCTGCTTTTCTCCAAAACCATTTTTACTCTGATTTTCTCGGTCCATTGCATATGAATTGCACAGCAGTTTGTCCTGATATGACTGGATGAAACCAGAAATATCCGGTTATGTTTTGGCTAACTCAATCCCAGATATTGCTACAGCCACTGTGTTTGTGTTTTCTGGATATTATCAATGGAATTTTTTGTTTTGAAGGTTATTTATCAGGGAACATTTAATTTTTTGCTTGGAAACACTAATTGCTTCCACATGGAGACACCAGCTCTAAAAGTTCGTAATATCTAGGGAGATAGGTAGAGGAACTGCGGCAAACAAACATGATATTTGTGTTTCTCTAGATGACATTATATGCCCTTGCCTATCGAAATACTTTGCTTTTCTCCAAAACCATTTGTACTGTCATTTTTTCGGTGCACTGCATACGAATTCCACAACACTGTGTCCGGATATGACTGGAAGAAACCGGAAATATCCGGTTGTGTTTTGGTTAACTCAATCCGAAATATTGCTACAGCCTCTGTTTTTGTGTATTCCTGATATTATCCACGGACTTTATTGTTTTGAATTTTTTTTTCTGGGAACATTTAATTTTGTGCTTGGAAACACTAATTGGTTCCACATGGAGACACCAGCTCTGCACAATTGTATTTTCTACGGAGAAAGCTAGAGGAACTGTGGCAAACAAACATGATATGTTTGTTTGTCTAGATGACATTTTATGCACTTGCCTAATAAAAAGACTTTACTTTTCTCCAAAACCATTTGTACTGTGATTTTCTCAATCCATTGCATAGGAATTCCACACCAACTTGTATGGATATGATTGGATGAAACCAGAAATATCCGGTTGTGTTTTGGCTAATTCAATCCCACATATTGCTGCAGGCTCTGTGTATGTGTTTTCCGGATATTAACCATGGGCTTTATTGTTTGAATGATTTTTATCAGGGAACATTTAATTCTTTGCTTGGAAACACTAATTGGTTCCACATGGAGACACCTGCTCTACACATTCCTTATTTCTAGGGAGAAAGCTAGAGGAACTGCGGCAAACAAACATCATATGTCTGTTTTTTTTTTTTTTTTGATGATATTTTATCTACTTGCCTAATGAAAAGACTTTGCTTTTCTCCAAAATCAGTTTTACTGTGATTTTCTCGGTCCATTGCATACGCATACCAAACCACTTTGTCTGGATATGACTGGAAAAACCAGAAATATCCGGTTGTGTTGTAACTAACTCAATCCGAAATATTGTGAAAGCCTCTGTGTTTGTGTTTTCTGGATATTATCGATGGACTATTTGTTTTCAATATTTTTATCAGGGAACATTTATTTTTGTACCAAAGAAACACTAATTGGTTCATAATGGGGACACCAGCTCTACACATTCGTATTTTCTGTGGAGAAAGCTAGAGGTACTGTGGCACACATGATATTTATGTTTGTGTAGATGACATTTTATGCACTTGCCTAACGAAAAGACTTTGCTTTTCTCCAAAACCATTTTTACTCTGATTTTCTCAGTCCAATGCATATGAATTCCACACCACTTTGTACGGATATTACTGGATAAAACCGGAAATATCTGGTTTTGTTTTGGCTAACTCTATCCCAGATATTGCTACAGCCACTGTGTTTGTGTTTTCTGGATATTATCAACGGACTTTATTGTTTTGAATGTTTTTTATCAGGGAACATTTAATTTTTTCCTGGGAAACACTAGTTGATTCCACATGGAGACACCAGCTCTACATATTCGTATATTCTAGGGAGAAAACTAGAGGAACTGTAGCAAACAAACATGATATTTCTGTTTGAATAGATGACATTTTATATGCTTGCCTAACGAAAAGACTTTGCTTTTCTCCAAAACCATTGTACTGTGATTTTTTCGGTCCATTGCATATGAATTCCACACCACTTTGTCCGGATATGACTGGAAGTAACCAGAAATATCCGGTTGTGTTTTGGCTAACTCAACCCGAAATATTGTGAAAGACTCTGTGTTTGTGTTTTTGCAGGATTATCGATGTAGTTTATTGTTTTGAATGTTTTTATCAGGGAACATTTAATTTTGTACCGTAGAAACACTAGTTACTCCAGATGGAGACAGAATATCTACACATTCGTATTTTGTAGGGAGAAAGCAAGAGGAACTGCGGCAAACAAACATGATATTTCTGTGTGTATAGATGACATTTTATGCACTTGCCTAACGAAAAGACTTTGCTTTTCTCCAAAACCATTTCTACTGTGATTGTCTCGGTCCATTGCATACAAATTCCATCCCACTTTATCTGGATATGACTGGATGAAACTAGAAATATCCGGTTGTGTTTTAGCTAACTCAATCCCAGATATTGCTACATGCTCTGTGTTTCTGTTTCCCGGATATTATCCAGGGATTTATTGTTTTGGATTTTTTTTATCAGGGAACATTTAATTTGTGCTGGGAAACAGTAGTTGACTCCACATGGAGACACCAGCTCTACACATTCGTATTTTCAAGGGAGAAACTAGAGGAACTGCAGCAAACAAACATGATATTTCTGTGTGTATAGATGACATTTTATGCACTTGCCTAACGAAAAGACTTTGCTTTTCCCCAAAACCATTTCTACTGTGATTGTCTCGGTCCATATCATACAAATTCCATCCCACTTTATCTGGATATGACTGGATGAAACTAGAAATATCCGGTTGTGTTTTAGCTAACTCAATCCAAAATATTGTGAAAGCCTCTGTGTTTGTGTTTTATGGTATTATCGATGGACTTTATTGTTTTGAGTGTTTTTAATAGGGAACATTTCATTTTGTACCGTAGAAACACTAATTGGTTCCCCATGGAGACACAGCTCTGCACATTCTTATTTCCTAAGGAGAAATCTAGAGGAACTGCGGCAAACAAACATGATACTTCTGTTTGAATAGATGACATTTTATACACTTGCCTAATGAAAAGATTTGCTTTTCTCCAAAACCATTTTACTGTGATTTACTCGAGCCATTGCATACAAATTCCAAACCACTTTGTGCGGATATGACTGGATGAAATCACAAATATCCTCTGTGTTATGGCTAACTCAAACCCAGATCTTGTTACAGGCTCTGCTTTGTTTTTTTTTTATATTATCAGTGGATTTTATGGTTTTGAATGAATGTAAGCAGGGAATTATTTCTTTGGTGCTGGGAAGCAATAGTTAGTTCCACATGGAGACACAAACTCAACACATTCATGCCGTCTAGGCAGAAAACTACAGCAATTGCTGCAAACAAACATGATATTCGTGTTGGTGTAGATGACATTTTATGCACTTGCCTAAGAAAATACTTTGCTATTCTCCAAAACCAGTTTGACTGTGATTATCTGAGGCCATTGCATACCAAATCCAGTGCACTTTGTCTGGATATGCCTGGATGAGACCAGAAATATCCTCTTGTGTTATGGCTAACTCAATCCCTGATCTTGCTGCAAACATTGTGTTTGTAATTTCTGGATATTATCAATGGACTTTACGTTTTTGGAATGAATTTCAGTAGAGGAAATTTTGTTTTGTGCTGGACATGCTGAGTGCTTCCATATGCAGGAAAACATGTTCACATTTGTGTTTTCTACACAGAAAGCTAGAGCTATCATTGCAAAAAAACAGGATATTTTTATTGGCAAACATGATTTTTATCCACTTGACCAAGAAAAAGAGTTTGCTTTTCTCCAAAACCAGTTTGAGGGTGATTTTCTGAGTCCATTGCCTACCAGTTCCACAACAGGTTGAATGGAAATGACTGGATGAAACCACAAATATCCTCTGGTTATGGCTAACTCAATCCCAGATCTTGCTACAGGCTCTGCTTTGTGTTTTTTGATATTATCAATGGACTTTATGGTTTTGAATGAATTTAAGCAGGGGATATTTTCTTTGGTGCTGGGAAGCACTAATTAGCTCCACATGCAGACACAAACTCAACACATTCATGCTGTCTAGGCAGAAAACTACAGCAATTGCTGCAAAGAATCATGGTATTTGTGTTGGTGTAGATGACATTTTATGCACTTGCCTAAGAAAATACTTTGCTATTCTCCAAAACCAGTTTGACTGTGATTATCTGAGTCCATTGCATACCAATTCCAGTGCACTTTTTCCGGATATGCCTGGATGAAACCAGAAATATCCTCTTGTGTTATGGCTAACTCAATCCCAGATCTTGCTACAGGCTCTGCTTTGTGTTTTTTGATATTATCAATGGACTTTATGGTTTTGAATGAATTTAAGCAGGGAATATTTTCTTCGATGCTGGGAAACTCTATTTCGACATGGAGACTCAAACTCATTCATTTGTGTTTTCTAGGCAGAAAACTACAGCAATTGCTGCGAAGAAACGTGGTATTTGTGTTGGTGTAGATGACATTTTATGCACTTGCCTAAGAAAATACTTTGCTATTCTCCAAAACCAGTTTGACTGTGATTATCTGAGTCCATTGCATACCAGTTCCATAGCACTTTGTCCGGATATTCCTGGATGAAACCAGAAATATCCTCTTGTGTTATGGCTAACTGAATCCCAGATCTTGCTACAGGCTCTGCTTTGTTATTTTGATATTATCAATGGACTCTACGGTTTTGAATGAATTTAAGCAGGGAATATTTTCTTTGATGCTGGGAAACTCTATTTCCACATGGAGACTCAAACTCATTCATTTGTGTTTTATAGGCAGAAAGCTAGAGCAATTGCTGCAAACAAACATGATATTTGTGTTGGTGTAGATGACATTTTATGCACTTGCCTAAGAAAATACTTTGCTATTCTCCAAAACCAGTTTGACTGTGATTATCTGAGTCCATTGCATACCAGTTTTACAGCACTTTGTCTGGATATGCCTGGATGAAACCAGAAATATCCTCTTGTGTTATGGCTAACTGAATCCCAGATCTTGCTACAGGCTCTGCTTTGTTATTTTGATATTATCAATGGACTCTACGGTTTTGAATGAATTTAAGCAGGGAATATTTTCTTTGATGCTGGGAAACTCTATTTCCACATGTAGACTCAAACTCATTCATTTGTGTTTTATAGGCAGAAAGCTAGAGCAATTGCTGCAAACAAACATGATATTTGTGTTGGTGTAGATGACATTTTATGCACTTGCCTAAGAAAATACTTTGCTATTCTCCAAAACCAGTTTGACTGTGATTATCTGAGTCCATTGCATACCAGTTTTACAGCACTTTGTCTGGATATGCCTGGATGAAACCAGAAATATATCCTCTTGTGTTATGGGTAACTCAATCCCAGATCTTGCTACAACCTCTGTGTTTGTATTTTCTGGATATTATCAATGGACTTTACGTTTTATAATCAATTTTTGTAGAAGAAATTCTGTTTTGTGCTGGAAATGCTAAGTGATTCCATATGCAGGCCCAATGTGTTCAAATTTATGTTTTCTACGCAGAAAGCTAGAGCAATCGTTGCAAACAAACAGGATATTGATATTGGCAAACATGACTTTTTATACACTTGGCCAAGAAAAAGAGTTTGCTTTTCTCCAAAACCAGTTTGAGGGTGATTTTCTGAGTCCATTGCCTACCAGTTCCACAACAGGTTGAATGGAAATGATGGATGAAACCAGAAATAGCCTCTTGTGTTATGGCTAACTCAATCCCAGATCTTGCTACAGGCTCTGCTTTGTGTTTTTTGATATTATCAATGGACTTTATGGTTTTGAATGAATGTAAGCAGGGAATATTTACTTTGGTGCTGGGAATCACTAATTAGTTCCACATGCAGACACAAACTCAACACACTCGTGCTGTTTAGGCAGAAAACTACAGCAATTGCTGCAAACAAACATGATATTTGTTTTGGTGTAGATGACACTTTATGCACTTGCCTAAGAAAATACTTTGCTAGTCTCCAAAACCAGTTTGACTGTGATTATCTGAGTACATTGCATACCCGTTCCACAACAGGTTGAATGGAAATGACTGGATAAAACCAGAAATATCCTCTTGTGTAATGGCAAACTCAATCCCAGATCTAGCTACAACCTCTGTGTTTGTGTTTTCTGGATATTGTCAATGGACTTCACATTTTAGAATGAATTTCAGTAGAGGAAATTTTGTTTTGTGCTGGACATGCTAAGTGCTTCCATATGCATGCCAAACATGTTCACCTTTGTATTTTCTACGCAGAAAGCAAGAGCAATCGTTGCAAACAAACAGGATAATTATATTTGCAAACATGACTTTTTATACACATGGACAAGAAAAAGAGTTTGCTTTCCTCCAAAACCAGTTTGAGGGTGATTTTCTGAGTCCATTGCCTACCAGTTCCACAACAGTTTGAATGGAAATGACTGGATGAAACCAGAAATATCCTCTTGTGTTATGGCTAACTGAATCCCAGATCTTGCTACAGGCTCTGCTTTGTGTTTTTTGATATTATCAATGGACTTTATGGTTTTGAATGAATTTAAGCAGGGAATATTTTCTTGGGTGCTGGGAAACACTAATTAGTTCCACATGCAGACACAAACTCAACACATTCGTGCTGTTTAGGCAGAAAACTACAGCAATTGCTGCAAAAACAAAAAGATATTTGTGTTGGTGTAGATGACATTTTATGCACTTGCCTAAGAAAATACTTTGCTATTCTCCAAAACCAGTTTGACTGTGATTATCTGAGTCCATTGCATACCAGTTCCATAGCACTTTGTCCGAATATGCCTGGATGAAACCAGAAATATCATCTTGTGTTATGGCTAACTCAATCCCTGATCTTGCTACAAAGTTATGTTTGTGTTTTCTGGTTATTATCAATGGACTTTACGTTTTTGAATGAATTTCATTAGAGGAAATTTTGTTTTGTGCTGGAAATGTAATTGGTTTCATATGCAGGCCAAACATGTACACAATTGTGTTTTCTACGCAGAAAGCTAGAGCTATAAATTGCAAACAAACAGGATAATTATATTGGCAAACATGACTTTTTATACACTTGGCCAAGAAAAAGAGTTTGCTTTTCTCCAAAACCAGTTTCAGGGTGATTTTCTGAGTCCATTGCCTACCAGTTCCACAACAGGTTGAATGGAAATGACTGGATGAAAGCACAAATATCCACTGTGTTATGGATAACTCAATCCCAGATCTTGCTACAGGCTCTGCTTTGTGTTTTTTGATATTATCAATGGACTTTATGGTTTTGAATGAATTTAAGCAGGGGATATTTTATTTGGTGCTGTGAAGCACTAATTAGCTCCACATGGAGACACAAACTCAACACATTCGTGATGTGTAGGCAGAAAACTACAGCAATTGCTCTAAAGAAACATGATATTATGTATTGGTGTAGATGAATTTTATGCACTTGCCTAAGAAAATACTTTGCTATTCTCCAAAACCAGTTTTACTGTGATTATCTGAGTCCATTGCATACCAGTTCCATAGCACTTTGTCCGGATATACCTGGATGAAACCAGAAATATCCTCTTGTCTTATGCCTAACTCAATCCCAGGTCTTGCTACAGGCTCTGCTTTTTGTTTTTTGATATTATCAATGGACTCTACGGTTTTGAATGAATTTAAGCAGGGAATATTTTCTTTGATGCTGGAAACACGAATTAGCTCCACATGGAGACACAAACTCAACACATTCGTGCTGTCTAGGCAGAAAACTAGAGCAATTGCTGCAAAGAAACATGATATTTGTGTTGGTGTAGATGACATTTTATGCACTTGCCTAAGAAAATACTTTGCTATTCTGCAAAACCAGCTTGACTGTGATTATCTGAGTCCATTGCATACCAGTTTTACAGCACTTTGTCTGGATATGCCTGGATGAAACCAGAAATATATCCTCTTGTGTTATGGGTAACTCAATCCCAGATCTTGCTACAACCTCTGTGTTTGTGTTTTCTGGATATTATCAATGGACTTTACGTTTTATAATCAATTTTTGTAGAAGAAATTCTGTTTTGTGCTGGAAATGCTAAGTGATTCCATATGCAGGCCCAATGTGTTCAAATTTATGTTTTCTACGCAGAAAGCTAGAGCAATCGTTGCAAACAAACAGGATATTGATATTGGCAAACAAGACTTTTTATCCACTTGGCCAAGGAAAATAGTTTGCTTTTCTCCAAAACCAGTTTGAGGGTGATTTTCTGAGTCCATTGCCTACCAGTTCCACAACAGGTTGAATGGAAATGATGGATGAAACCAGAAATAGCCTCTTGTGTTATGGCTAACTCAATCCCAGATCTTGCTACAGGCTCTGCTTTGTGTTTTTTGATATTATCAGTGGACTTTATGGTTTTGAATGAATGTAAGCAGGGAATATTTACTTTGGTGCTGGGAATCACTAATTAGTTCCACATGCAGACACAAACTCAACACACTCGTGCTGTTTAGGCAGAAAACTACAGCAATTGCTGCAAACAAACATGATATTTGTGTTGGTGTAGATGACATTTTATGCACTTGCCTAAGAAAATACTTTGCTATTCTCCAAAACCAGTTTGACTGTGATTATCTGAGTCCATTGCATACCAGTTCCACAGCACTTTGTCTGGATATGCCTGGATGAAACCAGATATATCCTCTTGTGTAATGGCAAACTCAATCCCAGATCTAGCTACAACCTCTGTGTTTGTGTTTTCTGGATATTGTCAATGGACTTCACATTTTAGAATGAATTTCAGTAGAGGAAATTTTGTTTTGTGCTGGACATGCTAAGTGCTTCCATATGCATGCCAAAGATGATATTGGTTTTGGTGTGGATGATATTTTATGCACTTGCCTATGAAAATACTTTTCTATTCTCTAAAACCAGTTTGACTGTGATTATCTGAGTCCATTGCATACCAAATCCAGTGCACTTTGTCCGGATGTGCCTGGATGAAACCAGAAATATCCTCTTGTGTTATGGCTAACTCAATCCCAGATCTTGCTACATCCTTTGTGTTTGTGTTTTCTCGATATTATCAATGGACTTACATTTTAGAATGAATTTCAGTAGAGGAAATTTTGTTTTGTGCTGGACATGCTAACTGCTTCCATATGCATGCCAAACATGTTCACATTTGTGTTTTCTACGCAGAAAGCTAGAGCAATCATTGCAAACAAACAGGATACTTATATTTGAAAACATGACTTTTTATACACATGGAAAATGAAAAGAGTTTGCTTTTCTCCAAAACCAGATTGACGGTGATTTTCTGAGTCCATTGCCTACCAGTTCCACAACAGGTTGAATGGAAATGACTGGATGAAACCAGAGATAACCTCTTGTGTTATGGCTAACTCAATCCCAGATCTAGCTACAACCTCTGTGTTTGTGTTTTCTGGATATTGTCAATGGACTTTATGGTTTTGAATGAATTTAAGCAGGGGATATTTTCTTTGGTGCTGGGAAGCACTAATAAGTTCCACATGGAGACACAAACTCAACACATTCGTGATGTCTAGGCAGAAAAGTACAGCAATTGCTGCAAACAAACATGATATTTGTGTTGGTGTAGATGACATTTTATGCACTTGCCTAAGAAAATATTTGCTAGTCTCCAAAACCAGTTTGACTGTGATTATATGAGTACATTGCATACCAATGCCAGTGCACTTTATCCGGATATGCCTGGATGAAACCAAAAATATCCTCTGTGTTATGGCTAACTCAATCCCAGATTTTGCTACAGGCTCTGCTTTGTGTTTTTTGATATTATCAATGGACTTTATGGTTTTGAATGAATTTTAGCAGGGAATATTTTCTTTGATGCTGGAAACACGAATTAGCTCCACATGGAGACACAAACTCAACACATTCGTGCTGTCTAGGCAGAAAACTAGAGCAATTGCTGCAAAGAAACATAATATTTGTGTTGGTGTAGATGACATTTTATGCACTTGCCTAAGAAAATACTTTGCTATTCTGCAAAACCAGTTTGACTGTGATTATCTGAGTCCATTGCATACCAGTTCCACAGCACTTTGTGTGGATATGCCTGGATGAAACCAGAAATATCCTCTGGTGTTATGGCTAACTCAATCCCACATCTTGCTACAACCTCTGTGTTTGTGTTTTCTGGATATTATCAATGGACTTTACATTTTAGAATGATTTCTGTAGAAGAAATTCTGTTTTGTGCTGGAAATGCTAAAAGATTCCATATGCAGGCCCAACGTGTTCACATTTGTGTTTACTACGCAGAAATCTTGAGCAATCGTTGCTAACAAACAGGATATTTATATTTGCAAACATCACTTTTTATACACTTGGCCAAGAAAAAGAGTTTGCTTTTCTCCAAACCAGTTTGAGGGTGATTTTCTAGTCCATTGCATACCAGTTCCACAACAGGTTGAATGGAAATGACTGGATGAAACCAGAAATATCCTCTGTGTTATGGCTAACTCCATCCTAGATCTTGCTACAGGCTCTGCTTTGTGTTTTTTGATATTATCAATGGACTTTATGGATTTGAATGAATTTAAGCAGGGAATATTTACTTTGGTGCTGGGAAACACTAATTAGTTCCATCTGGAGACACAAACTCAACACATTCGTGCTGTCTAGGCAGAAAACTACAGCAATTGCTGCAAAAAACCATGATATTCTTGTTTGCGTAGATGATATTTTATGCACTTGCCTAAGAAAATAATTTGCTATTCTCTCAAACCAGTTTGTCTGTGATTATCTGCATCCATTGCATACCAGTTCCACAGCACTTTGTCTGGAAATGACTGGATAAAACCAGAAATATCCTCTTGTTTTTTGGCTAACTCAATCCCAGATCTTGCTACCACTTCTTTGTTTGTGTTTTCTGGATATTATCAATTTACTTCACATTTTAGAATGAATTTCAGCAGAGGAAATTTTGTTTTGTGCTGGACATGCTAAGTGCTCCCATATGCAGGCCTAACATGTTCACATTTGTATTTTCTATGCAGAAAGAGAGAGCAATCGTTGCAAATAAACAGGATATTTATATTTGCAAACTTGACATTTTATGCACATGGACAAGAAAAAGAGTTTGCTTTTCTCCAAAACCAGTTTGAGGGTGATTTTCTGAGTCCATTGCATACCATTTCCACAGCACTTAGTCCGGATATGCCTGGATGAAACCAGAAATATCTTCTTGTGTTATGGCTAATTCAATCCCAGCTCTTGCTACAGGCTCTGCTTTGTGTTTTTTGATATTATCAATGGACTTTATGGTTTTGAATGAATTTAAGCTTGGATACAGTAATTGGTTCCACATGGAGACACCAGCTCTACATATTCGTATTTTCTAGGGAGATATCTAGAGGAACTGCTGCAAAGAAACATGATATTTCTGTTTGTATCGTTGACATTTTATGCACTTGCCTAACGAAAAGACTTTGCTTTTCTCCAAAACCATTTTTACTGTGATTTTCTCAGTCCATTTTATATGAATTCCAAACCACTTTGTCCGAATATGACTGGATGAAATCAGAAATATCCGGTTGTGTTTTCGCTAACTCAATCCGAAATATTGTGAAAGCCTCTGTGTTTGTGTTTTCTGGGTATTATCGATGGACTTTATTGTTTTGAATATTTTTATCTGCGAACATTTATTTTTGTACCTATGAAACACTAATTGGTTCATCATGGGAACGCCAGCTCTACACATTCGTATTTTCTTGGGAGAGAGCTAGAGGAACTGTGGCACACATGATATTTATGTTTGTGTAGATGACATTATATGCACTTGCCTGATGAAAAGACTTTCCTTTTCTAAGAAACCATTTTTACTGTGATTTTCTCGGTCCATTGCATACGAATTCCACACCACTTTGTCTGGATATTACTGGAAGTAACCGGAAATATCTGGTTTTGTTTTGACTAACTCAATCTCAGATATGGCTACAGCCACTGTGTTTGTTTTTTCTGGATATTATCGATGGGCTTTATTGTGTTGAATGTTTTTTTTTTCAGGGAACATTTAATTTTATACAATTGAAACACTAATTGATTCATCATGGGTATATCAGCTCTACACATTCGTATTTTCTAGGGAGAAACTAGAGGAACTGCGGCAAACAAACATGATATTTCTGTCTGTATAGATGACATTTTATGCATTTGCCTAATGAAAAGACTTTGCTTTTCTCCATAACCATTTTTACTGTGATTTTCTCGGTCCATTACATATGAATTCCACACAACTTTGTCCAAATATGACTGGATGTAATCAGAAATATCCAGTTGTGTTTTGGCTAACTCAATCCCAGATATTGCTACTGCCTCTGTGTTTGTTATTACTGGATATTATCCACAGACTTTATTATTTTGAATGTTTCTTATGAGAGAACATTTAATTTTGGGCTGGGAAACACTAATTGACTCCACATGGAGACACTAGCTCAACACATTCGTATTTTCTAGGGAGAAAGCTAGCAGAACTGCGGCAAACAAACATGATATTTCTGTTTGTCTAGATGATATTTTATGCACTTTCCTAAAGAAAAGAATTTGCTTTTCTCCAAAACCACTTTTACTGATTTTCTCAGTCCAATGCACACGAATTCGACACCACATTGTCCGCATATAACTGGATGAAACCTGAAATATCCGGTTGTGTTTTGGCTAATTCAATCCCAGATATTGGTACAGGCTCTGTGTTTGTGTTTTCTGGATATTATCAACTGACTTTATTGTTTTGAATATTTTTTATCGGGCAACATTTTATTTTGAGCTCGGTTACAGTAATTGGTTCCACATGGAGACACCAGCTCCACACATTCGAATTTTCTAGGGAGAAAGCTAGAGGAACTGCGGCAAACAAAGATGATATTTTTGTCTGTATTGATGATATTTTATGCACTTGCCTAACGAAAAGACTTTGCTTTTCTCCAAAACAATTTTTACTGTGATTTTCTCGGTCCATTGCATGTGAATTCCACACCACTTTGTCCAGATATGACTGGTTGAAACCTGAAATATCCGATTTTGTTTTGGCTAACTCAATCCCAGATATTGCTACAGCCTCTGTGTTTGTGTTTTCTGGATATTATCGATGGACTTAACTGTTTTGAATGTTTTTTATCAGGGAACATTTAATTTTGTGCTTGGAAACACTAAGGGGTTCCACATGGAGACGCCAGCTCTACACATTCATATTTTCTAGGGAGAAAGCTAGAGGAACTCCGGAAAACAAACATGATATTTCTGTTTGTATAGATGACATTAAAAGCACTTGCCTAACGAAAAGACTTTGCTTTTTCAAAAACCATTTGTACTGTGATTATCTTGGGCCATTGCATACGAATTCTATCCCTCTTTGTCTGGATATGACTGGATGAAACTAGAAATATCCAGTTGTGTTTTGGCTAACTCAATCCCAGATATTGCTACATGCTCTGTGTTTGTGTTTCCTGGATATTATCCAGGGATTTATTGTTTTGAATTTTTTTAATCAGGGAACATTTAATTTTGTGCTGCGAAACACTAATTGGTTACACATGGAGACACCAGCTCTACACATTTGTATTTTCTAGGGAGAAAGCTAGAGGAACTGCAGCAAAGAAACATGATATTTCTGTTTGTATACATGACATTTTATGCACTTGCCTAAAGAAAAGATTTGATTTCCTCCATATCCATTTTTATTGTAATTTTCTCGGTCCATTGCATACGAATTCCACACCACTTTTTCCAGATATGACTTGATGAAACCAGAAATATCCGGTTGTGTTTTGGCTAACTCAATCCCAGATATTGCCACAGGCTCTGTGTTTGTGTTTTATGGATATTATCGACAGACCTAATTGTTTGAATGTTTTTTATCAGGGAACATTTAATTTTTGCTGGGAAACACTAATAGGTTACACATGGAGACCCCACATCTACATATTCGTATTTTCTAGGAAGAAAGCTAGAGGAACTGCGGCAAACAAACATGATATTTTTGTCTATATTGATGATATTTTATGCATTTGCCTAATGAAATGACTTTGTTTTACTCCAAAACCATTTTTACTGTGATTTTCTTGGTCCATTGTATACGAATTCCACACCTGTTTGTCCAGATATGCCTGGATTAAACCAGAAATATCCGGTTGTGTTTTGGCTAACTCAATCCCAGATATTGCTACAGGCTCTGTGTTAATGTTTTGGATATTATGGACAGACTTTATTATTTTGAATGTTACTTATCGGAGAACATTTAATTTTGGGCTGGTAAACACTAGTTGACTCCACATGGAGACACTAGCTCTACACATTCGTATTTTCTAGGGAGAAAGCTAGAGGAACTGCGGCAAACAAACATGACATTTCTGTTTGTATAGATGACATTTTATGCACTGGACGAAGGAAAAGACTTGTTTTTCTCCAAAACCATTTTTACTGTGATTTTCTCGGTCCATTGCATATGAATTCCACACCAGTTTTTCCGGAAGTGACTGAATGAAACCAGAAATATCCTTTTGTGTTTTAGCTAACTCAATCCGAAATATTGTGAAAGCCTCTGTGTTTGGGATTTCCACATATTATCTACGGACTTTATTATTTTTAATGTTTTTTATTAAGGAACATTTACTTTTCTGCTGGGAAACACTAGTTGACTACACGTGGAGATACGAGCTCTACACATTCCTTTTTTCTAGGGAGAAAGATAGAGGAACTGTGGCAAACAAACATGATATTTCTGTTTGTACACATGAGATTTCATGCACTGGTGGAAAGAAAAGGCATAGCTTTTCTCAAAACCATTTTTACTGTGATTTTCTCGGTCCATTGCATACGAATTCCACACCACTTTGTCTGCATATGACTGGATGAAACTAGAAATATCCGGTTGTGTTTTGGCTAACTCAATCCCAGATATTGCTACAGCTTCTGTGTTTGTGTTTTCTGGATATTATCGATGACTTTATTGTTTTGAATGTTTATATCAGGGAACATTTAATTTTGTACCATAGAAACACTAATTGGTTCCACATGGAGACACCAGCTCTGCAAATACGTATTTTCTAGGGAGAAGCTAGAGGAACTGCGGCAAACAAACATGATATTTCTGTTTGAATAGATGACATTTTATACATTTGCCTAACGAAAAGACTTTGCTTTTTTTCAAAACCATTTATACTGTGATTTTCTCGGTCCAATGTATTCGAATTCACACCACTTTTTCCGGTTCTGCCTCGATGAAACCAGAAATATCCGGTTGTGTTTTGGCTAACTCAATCCCAGATATTGCTACAGACTCTGTGATAATGTTTTCTGGATATTATCGACAGGCTTTATTGTTTTGAATGTTTTTTATCAGAGAACATTTAATTTTGTGCTGGGAAACAGTAGTTGACTCCACATGGAGACACCAGCTCTACACATTCATATTTTCTAGGGAGAAACTAGAGGAACTGCAGCAAGCAAACATGATATTTCTGTTTGTATAGATGACATTTTATATACTTGCCTAACCAAAAGACTGCCATTTTCCAAAACCATTTTTACTATGATTTTCTCGGTTCATGGCATACGAATTCCACACCACTTTTTCCGGATATGCCTGGATGAAACCAGAAATATCCGGTAGTGTTTTGGATAACTCAATCCAAAATATTGTGAAAGCCTCTGTGTTTGTGTTTTCTGGATATTATCGATGGACTTTATGGTTTTGAGTGTTTTTTTATTTTTTTTTATTTTTTTTATTTTTGACAGGCAGAGTGGACAGTAGAGAGAGACAGAGAGAAAGGTCTTCCTTTTTGCCGTTGGTTCACCCTCCAATGGCCACCGCGGTAAGCGCGATGCGGCCGGCGCACCGCGCTGTTCCGATGGCAGGAGCCAGGTGCTTATCCTGGTCACCCATGGGGTGCAGGGCCCAAGAACTTGGGCCATCCTCCACTGCACTCCGTGGGCAAGCAGAGAGCTGGCCTGGAAGAGGGGCAACGGGGACAGGATCGGAGCCCCGACCAGGACTAGAACCCGGTGTGCCGGCGCCAAAGGTGGAGGATTAGCCTATTGAGCCACGGCGCCGGCGGGTTTTGAGTGTTTTTATTAGGAAACATTTCAATTTCTACCGTAGAAAAACTAATTGGTTCCACATGGAGACACCAGTTCTGCACATTTGTATTTTCTAGGGAGAAATCTAGAGGAACTGAGGCAAACAAACATGATATTTGTGTTTGAATAGATGACATTTTATACACTTGCCTAATGAAAAGATTTGCTTCTCTCCAAAACAATTTTACTGTGATTTACTTTATCCATTTCTTACAAATTCCACACCACTTTGTCCGGATATGACTGGATGAAACCACAAATATCCTCTGTGTTATGGCTAACTCAAACCCAGATCTTGCTACAGGCTCTGCATTGTGTTTTTTGATATTATCAATGGATTTTATGGTTTTGAATTAATTTAAGCAGGGAATATTTTCTTGGGTGCTGGGAAACACTAATTAGTTCCACATGCAGACACAAACTCAAAACATTCATGCTGTCTAGGTAGAAAACTACAGCAATTGCTGCAAAGAAACATGATATTCGTGTTTGCGTGGATGATATTTTATGCATTTGCCTAAGAAAATACTTTGCGATTCTCCAAAACCAGTTTGACTGTGATTATCTGAGTCCATTGCATACCAATTCCAGTGCACTTTGTGTGGATATGCCTGGATGAAACCAGAAGTATATCCCCTTGTGTTATGGCTAACTCAATCCCAGATGTTGCTACAACCACTGTGTTTGTGTTTTCTGGATAACATCAATGGACTGTATATTTTAGAATGAATTTCAGTAGAGGAAATTTTGTTTTCTACTGGAAATGCTAAGTGCTTCCATATGTAGGCCAAATGTGTTCACATTCGTGTTTTCTACGCAGAAAGCTTGAGCAATTGTTGCAAACAAACATGAGAATTATCTTTGTAAACATGACATTTTAACCACTTGGCAAAGAAAAAGATTTTGTTTCTCTCCAAAACCAGTTTGACTGTGATTATCTGAGTCCATTGCATACCAGTTCCACAGCACTTTGTCTGGATATGCCTGGATGAGACCAGAAATATCCTCTTGTGTTATGGCTAACTGAATCCCAGATCTTGCTACAGGCTCTGCTTTGTGTTTTTTGATATTATCAATGCACTTTATGGTTTTGAATGAATTTAAGCAGGGAATATTTTCTTTGGTGCTGGGAAGCACTAACTAGCTCCACATGGAGACACAAACTCAACACATTCGTGCTGTCTACACAGAAAACTACAGCAATTGCTGCAAGGAAACATAATATTTGTGTTGGTGTAGATGACATTTTATGCACTTGCCTAAGAATATACTTTGCTATTATCCAAAACCGTTTGACTGTGATTATCTGAGTCCATTGCATACCAGTTCCACAGCACGGTGTCCGGATATGCCTGGATGAAACCACAACTATCCTTTTGTGTTATGGCTAACTGAATCCCAGATCTTGCTACAACCTTCGTGTTTGTGTTTTCTGGATAGTATCAATGGACTTTAGTTTTAGAATAAATTTCAGTAGAGGAAATTTTGTTTTGTGCTGGAAATGCTAATTGGTTTCCTATGCAAGCCAAACATGTTCACATTTGTGTTTTCTACGCAGAAAGCTAGAGCTATCATTGCAAACAAACAGGATATTGATATTTGCAAACATGACTTTTTATCCACTTGGCCAAGAAAAAGAGTTTGCTTTTCTCCAAAACCAGTTTGACGGTGATTTTCTGAGTTCATTGCATACCAGTTCCACAATAGGTTGAATGGAAATGACTGGATGAAACCAGAAATATCATCTTGTGTTATGGCAAACTCATTCCCAGATCTTGCTACAGGCTCTGCTTTGTGTTTTTTGATATTATCAATGCACTTTATGGTTTTGAATGAATTTAAGCAGGAAATATTTACTTTGGTGCTGGGAAACACTAATTAGGTCCACATGGAGACACAAACTCAACACATTCGTGCTGTCTAGGCAGAAAACTACAGCAATTGCTGCAAAGAAACATGATATTTGTGTTTGTGTAGATGACATTTTATGCACTTGCCTAAGAAAATACCTGCTATTCTCCAAAACCAGTTTGACTGTGATTATCTGAGTCCATTGCATACCAGTTTTACAGCACTTTGTCTGGATATGCCTGGATGAGACCAGAAATATCCTCTTGTGTTATGGCTAACTCAATCCCAGATCTTGCTACAACCTCTGTGTTTGTGTTTTCTGGATATTATCAATTGACTTTACGTTTTAGAACGAATTTCAGTAGAAGAAATTCTGTTTTGTGCTGGAAATGCTAAGTGATTCCATATGCAGGCCCAATGTGTTCACATTTGCGTTTTCTATGCAGAAAGCTAGAGCTATCATTGCAAACAAACAGGATATTGATATTTGCAAACATGACTTTTTATCCACTTGGCCAAGAAAAAGAGTTTGCTTTTCTCCAAAAGCAGTTTGACGGTGATTTTCTGAGTCCATTGCATACCAGTTCCACAACAGGTTGAATGGAAATGACTGGATGAAACCAGAAATATCCTCCTGTGTTATGGCTAACTCAATCCCAGATCTTGCTACAGGCTCTGCTTTGTGTTTTTTGATATTATCAATGGACTTTATGGTTTTGAATGAATTTAAGCAGGGAATATTTACTTTTCTGCTGGGAAGCACTAATTAGCTCCACATGGAGACATAAACTCAACACATTCATGCTGTCTAGGCAGAAAACTATAGCAATTGCTGCAAGGAAACATAATATTTGTGTCGGTGTAGATGACATTTTATGCACTTGCCTAAGAAAATACTTTGCTATTCTCCAAAACCAGTTTGACTGTGATTATCTGAGTCAATTGCATACCAGTTCCACAGCACTTTGTCTGGATATGCCTGGATGAGACCTGAAATATCCTCTTGTGTTATGGCTAACTGAATCAACGATCTTGATACAACCTCTCTGTTTGTGTTTTCTGGATATTATCAATGGACTTTATGTTTTAGAATAAATTTCAAGAGGAAATTTTGTTTTGTGCTGGAAATGCTAAGTGATTCCTTCTGCAGGCCCAACGTGTTCACATTTGTGTTTTCTACGCAGAAAGCTAGAGCTATCATTGCAAACAAACAGGATATTGATATTTGCAAACATGACTTTTTATCCACTTGGCCAAGACAAAGAGTTTGCTTTTCTCCAAAACCAGTTTGACGGTGATTTTCTGAGTCCATTGCATACCAGTTCCACAACACTTTGTCTGGAATTGACTGGATGAAACCAGAAATATCATCTTGTGTTATGGCAAACTCAATCCCAGATCTTGCTACAGGCTCTGCTTTCTGTTTTTTGATATTATCAATGGACTTTAAGATTTTGAATGAATTTAAGCAGGGAATATTTACTTTTAATCTGAGAAGCACTAATTAGGTCCACATGGGGACACAAACTCAACACATTCGTGCTGTCTAGGCAGAAAAGTACAGCAGTTGCTGCAAAGAAGCATGATATTTGTGTTGGTGTAGATGACATTTTATGCACTTGCCTAAGAAAATATTTGCTATTCTCCAAAACCAGTTTGACTGTGATTATCTGAGTCCATTGCATACCAGTTCCACAGCACGTTGTCTGGATATGCCTGGATGAAACCATAAATATCCTCTTGTGTTATGGCTAACTCAATCCCAGATATTGCTACAGGCTCTGTTTGTGTTTTTTGATATTATCAATGCACTTTATGGTTTTGAATGAATTTAAGCAGGGAATATTTTCTTTGTGCTGGGAAGCACTAATTAGCTCCAAATGGAGACACAATCTCAACACATTCGTGCTGTCTAGGCAGAAAACTACAGCAATTGCTGCAATGAAACATAATATTTGTGTTGGTGTAGATGACATTTTATGCACTTGCCTAAGAAAATAATTTGCTATTCTCCAAAACCAGTTTGACTGTGATTATCTGAATCCATTGCATACTAGTTCCACAGCACTTTGTCCAGATATGCCTGGATGAAACCAGAAATATCCTCTTGTGTTATGGCTAACTGAATCAACGATCTTGGTACAACATTTGTGTTTGTGTTTTCTGGACAGTATCAATGCACTTTACGTTTTGGAATGAATTTCAGTAGAGGAAATTTTGTTTTGTGCTGGAAATGCCTATTGGATTCATATGCAGGCCAAACATGTTCACATTTGTGTTTTCTACGCACAAAGCTAAAGCTATCATTGCAAACAAACAGGATATTTATATTTGCAAACATGACTTTTTATCCACTTGGCCAGGAAAAAGAGTTTACTTTTCTTCAAAACCAGTTTGAGGGTGATTTTCTGAGTCCATTGCATACCAGTTCCACAACACTTTGTCTGGAAATGACTGGATGAGACCAGAATTATCCTCTTGTGTTATGGCTAACTCAATCCCAGATCTTGCTACAACCTCTCTGTTTGTGTTTTCTGGATATTATCAATGGACTTTATGTTTTAGAATAAATTTCAAGAGGAAATTTTGTTTTGTGCTGGAAATGCTAATTGGTTTCATATGCAGGCCAAACATGTTCACATTTGTGTTTTCTACGCAGAAAGCTAGAGCTATCATTGCAAACAAACAGGATATTGATATTTGCAAACATGACAATTTATCCATTTATCCAAGAAAATAGTTTGGTTTTCTCCAAAACCAGTTTGATGGTGATTTTCTGAGTCCATTGCATACCAGTTCCATGACACTTTGCCTGGAAATGACTGGATGAAACCAGAAATATCCTCTTGTGTTATGGCAAACTCAATCCCAGATCTTGCTACAACCTCTCTGTTTGTGTTTTCTGGATATTATCAATGGACTTTATGTTTTAGAATAAATTTCAAAAGGAAATTTTGTTTTGTGCTGGAAATGCTAAGTGATTCCATATGCAGGCCCAACGTGTTCACATTTGTGTTTTCTACGCAGAAAGCTAGAGCTATCATTGCAAACAAACAGGATATTGATATTTGCAAACATGACTTTTTATCCACTTGGCCAAGACAAAGAGTTTGCTTTTCTCCAAAACCAGTTTGAGGGTGATTTTCTGAGTCCATTGCATACCAGTTCCACAACAGGTTGAATGGAAATGACTAGATGAAACCAGAAATAGCCTCTTGTGTTATGGCTAACTGAATCCCAGATCTTGCTACAGGCTCTGCTTTGTGTTTTTTGATATTATCAATGCACTTTATGGTTTTGAATGAAATTAAGCAGGGAATATTTTCTTTGTGCTGGGAAGCACTAATTAGCTCCACATGGAGACACAATCTCAACACATTCGTGCTGTCTAGGCAGAAAACTACAGCAATTGCTGCAAGGAAACATAATATTTGTGTCGGTGTAGATGACATTTTATGCACTTGCCTAAGAAAATACTTTGCTATTCTCCAAAACCAGTTTGACTCTGATTATCTGAGTCCATTGCATAGTAGTTCCACAGCACTTTGTCCGGATATGCCTGGATGAAACCAGAAATATCCTCTTATATTATGGCTAACTGAATCAACGATCTGGGTACTACCTTTTTGTTTGTGTTATCTGGACATTATCAATGGACTTACGTTTTAGAATGAATTTCAGTAGAGGACATTTTGTTTTGTGCTGGAAATGCCTATTGGTTTCATATGCAGGCCAAACATGTACACATTTGTGTTTTCTATGCAGAAAGCTAAAGCTATCATTGCAAACAAACAGGATATTGATATTTGCAAACATGACTTTTTATCCACTTGGCCAAGAAAAAGAGTTTGCTTTTCTCCAAAACCAGTTTGAGGGTGATTTTCTGAGTCCATTGCCTACCAGTTCCACAACACTTTGTCTGGAAATGACTGGATGAGACCAGAAATATCCTCTTGTGTTATGGCTAACTCAATCCCAGATCTTGCTACAACCTCTGTGTTTGTGGTTTCTGGATATTATCAATTGACTTTACGTTTTAGAATGAATTTCAGTAGAAGAAATTCTGTTTTGTGCTGGAAATGCTAAGTGATTCCTTCTGCAGGCCCAACGTGTTCACATTTGTGTTTTCTACGCAGAAAGCTAGAGCTATCATTGCAAACAAACAGGATATTGATATTTGCAAACATGACTTTTTATCCACTTGGCCAAGAAAAAGAGTTTGCTTTTCTCCAAAACCAGTTTGAGGGTGATTTTCTGAGTCCATTGCATACCAGTTCCACAACAGGTTGAATGGAAATGACTGGATGAAACCAGAAATATCCTCTTGTGTTATGGCAAACTCAATCTCAGATCTTGCTACAACCTCTCTGTTTGTGTTTTCTGGATATTACCAATGGACTTTATGTTTTAGAATAAATTTCAAGAGGAAATTTTGTTTTGTGCTGGAAATGCTAAGTGATTCCATATGCAGGCCCAACGTGTTCACATTTGTGTTTTCTACGCAGAAAGCTAGAGCTATCATTGCAAACAAACAGGATATTGATATTTGCAAACATGACTTTTTATCCACTTGGCCAAGAAAAAGAGTTTGCTTTTCTCCAAATCCAGTTTGACGGTGATTTTCTGAGTCCATTGCATACCAGTTCCACAACAGGTTGAATGGAAATGACTAGATGAAACCAGAAATAGCCTCTTGTGTTATGGCTAACTGAATCCCAGACCTTGCTACAGGCTCTGCTTTGTGTTTTTTGATATTATCAATGCACTTTATGGTTTTGAATGAAATTAAGCAGGGAATATTTTCTTTGTGCTGGGAAGCACTAATTAGCTCCAAATGGAGACACAATCTCAACACATTCGTGCTGTCTAGGCAGAAAACTACAGCAATTGCTGCAAGGAAACATAATATTTGTGTCGGTGTAGATGACATTTTATGCACTTGCCTAAGAAAATAATTTGCTATTCTCCAAACCAGTTTGACTCTTCCTATCTGAGTCCATTGCATAGTAGTTCCACAGCACTTTGTCCGGATATGCCTGGATGAAACCAGAAATATCCTCTTGTGTTATGGCTAACTGAATCAACGATCTTGCTACTACCTTTGTGTTTGTGTTATCTGGACATTATCAATGGACTTTACGTTTTAGAATGAATTTCAGTAGAGGACATTTTGTTTTGTGCTGGAAATGCCTATTGGTTTCATATGCAGGCCAAACATGTACACATTTGTGTTTTCTATGCAGAAAGCTAAAGCTATCATTGCAAACAAACAGGATATTTATATTTGCAAACATGACTTTTTATCCATGTGGCCAAGAAAAAGAGTTTGCTTTTCTCCAAAACCAGTTTGAGGGTGATTTTCTGAGTCCATTGCATACCAGTTCCACAACACTTTGTCTGGAAATGACTGGATGAGACCAGAATTATCCTCTTGTGTTATGGCTAACTCAATCCCAGATCTTGCTACAACCTCTGTGTTTGTGGTTTCTGGATATTATCAATTGACTTTACGTTTTAGAATGAATTTCAGTAGAAGAAATTCTGTTTTGTGCTGGAAATGCTAAGTGATTCCATATGCAGGCCCAACGTGTTCACATTTGTGTTTTCTACGCAGAAAGCTAGAGCTATCATTGCAAACAAACAGGATATTGATATTTGCAAACATGACTTTTTATCCACTTGGCCAAGAAAAAGAGTTTGCTTTTCTCCAAAAGCAGTTTGACGGTGATTTTCTGAGTCCATTGCATACCAGTTCCACAACAGGTTGAATGGAAATGACTGGATGAAACCAGAAATAGCCTCTTGTGTTATGGCTAACTGAATCCCAGATCTTGCTACAGGCTCTGCTTTGTGTTTTTTGATATTATCAATGGACTTTAAGATTTTGAATGAATTTAAGCAGGGAATATTTTCTTTGGTGCTGGGAAGCACTAATTAGCTCCACATGGAGACACAAACTCAACACATTCGTGCTGTCTAGGCAGAAAACTACAGCAATTGCTGCAAGGAAACATAGTATTTGTGTTGGTGTAGATGACATTTTATGCACTTGCCTAAGAAAATAATTTGCTATTCTCCAAAACCAGTTTGACTGTGATTATCTGAATCCATTGTATACTAGTTCCACAGCACTTTTTCCGGATATGCCTGGATGAAACAAAAAATATCCTCTTGTGTTATGGCTAACCGAATCAACGATCTTGGTACAACCTTTGTGTTTGTGTTTTCTGGATATTATCAATGCACTTTATGTTTTGGAATGAATTTCAGTAGAGGAAATTTTGTTTTGTGCTGGAAATGCCTATTGGTTTCATATGCAGGCCAAACATGTTCACATTTGTGTTTCCCACACAGAAAGCTAAAGCTATCATTGCAAACAAACAGGATATTGATATTTGCAAACATGATTTTTTATCCACTTGGCCAAGAAAAAGAGTTTGCTTTTCTTCAAAACCAGTTTGAGGGTGATTTTCTGAGTCCATTGCATACCAGTTCCACAACAGGTTGAATGGAAATGACTGGATGAGACCAGAATTATCCTCTTGTGTTATGGCTAACTCAATCCCAGATCTTGCTACAACCTCTGTGTTTGTGTTTTCTGGATATTATCAATTGACTTTATGTTTTAGAATGAATTTCAGTAGAAGAAATTCTGTTTCGTGCTGGAAATGTGAAGTGATTCTATATGCAGCCCAACGTGTTCACATTTGTGTTTTCTACGCAGAAAGCTAGAGCTATCATTGCAAACAAACAGGATATTTATATTTGCAAACATGACTTTTTATCCACTTGGCCAAGATAAAGAGTTTGCTTTTCTTCAAAACCAGTTTGACGGTGATTTTCTGAGTCCATTGCATACCAGTTCCACAACACTTTGTCTGGAAATGACTGGATGAGACCAGAATTATCCTCTTGTGTTATGGCTAACTCAATCCCAGATCTTGCTACATCCTCTGTGTTTGTGTTTTCTGGATATTATCAATTGACTTTACTTTTTAGAATGAATTTCAGTAGAAGAAATTCTGTTTTGTGCTGGAAATGCGAAGTGATTCTATATGCAGGCCCAACGTGTTCACATTTGTGTTTTCTACGCAGAAAGCTAGAGCTATCATTGCAAACAAACAGGATATTGATATTTGCAAACATGACTTTTTATCCACTTGGCCAAGAAAAAGAGTTTGCTTTTCTCCAAAACAAGTTTGACGGTGATTTTCTGAGTCCATTGCATACCAGTTCCACAACAGCTTGAATGGAAATGAATGGATGAAACCAGAAATAGCCTCTTGTGTTATGGCTAACTCAATCCCAGATCTTGCTACAGGCTCTGCTTTGTGTTTTTTGATGTTATCAATGGACTTTATAGCTTTGAATGAATTTAAGCAGGGAATATTTTCTTTGGTGCTGGGAAACACTAATTAGCTCCACATGGAGACACAAACTCAACACATTCGTGCTGTCTAGGCAGAAAACTAGAGCAATTGCTGCAAACAAACATGATATTTGTGTTGGGGTATGTGACATTTTATGCACTTGCCTAAGAAAATACTTTGCTAGTCTCCAAAACCAGTTTGACTGTGATTATCTGAGTACACTGCATGCCAATTCCAGTGCACTTTTTCCGGATATGCCTGGATGAAACCAGAAATATCCTCTTGTGTTATGGCTAACTCAATCCCAGATCTTGCTACAGGCTCGGCTTTGTGTTTTTTGATATTATCAATGGACTTCATGGTTTTGAATGAATTTAAGCAGGGAATATTTTCTTTGGTGCTGGGAAATTCTATTTCCACATTGAGACTCAAACTCATTCATTTGTGTTTCTAGGCAGAAAACTACAGCAATTGCTGCAAACAAACATGATATTTGTGTTGGTGTAGATGACATTTTATGCACTTGCCTAAGAAAATACTTTGCTATTCTCCAAAACCAGTTTGACTGTGGTTATCTGAGTCCATTGCATACCAGTTCCACAGCACTTTGTCTGGATATGCCTGGATGAAACCAGAAATATCCTCTTCTGTTATGGGTAACTCAATCCCAGATCTTGCTACAACCTCTGTGTTTGTGTTTTCTGGATATTATCAATGGACTTCACATTTTAGAATGAATTTCAGTAGAGGATATTTTGATTTGTGCTGGAAATGCTAATTGGTTTCATATGCAGGCCAAGCATGTTCACATTTGTGTTTTCTATGGAGAAAGCTAGAGCTCTCATTGCAAACAAACAGGATATTTATATTCGTAAACATGTCTTTTTATCCACTTGGCCACGAAAAAGAGTTTGCTTTTCTCCAAAACCCGTTTGACGGTGATTTTCTGAGTCCATTGCATACCAGTTCCACAACAGCTTGAATGGAAATGAATGGATGAAACCAGAAATAGCCTCTTGTGTTATGGCTAACTCAATCCCAGATCTTGCTACAGGCTCTGCTTTGTGTTTTTTGATGTTATCAATGGACTTTATAGCTTTGAATGAATTTAAGCAGGGAATATTTTCTTTGGTGCTGGGAAACACTAATTAGCTCCACATGGAGGCACAAACTCAACACATTCGTGCTGTCTAGGCAGAAAACTACAGCAATTGCTGCAAAGAAACATGATATTTGTGTTGGTGTAGATGACATTTTATGCACTTGCCTAAGAAAATACATTGCTAGTCTCCAAAACCAGTCTGACTGTGATTATCTGAGTCCATTGCATACCAGTTCACAACAGGTTGAATGGAAATGACTAGATGAAACCAGAAATATCCTCTGTGTTATGGCTAACTCAATCCCAGATCTTGCTACAACCTCTCTATTTGTGTTTTTTGATATTATCAATGGACTTTACATTTTAGAATGAATTTCAGTAGAGGAAATTTTGTTTTGTGCTGGACATGCTAAGTGCTTCCATATGCATGCCAAACATGTTCACATTTGTATTTACTACGCAGAAAGCGAGAGCAATCGTTGCAAACAAACAGGATATTTATATTTCCAAACATGACTTTTTATACACATTAAGAAGAAAAAGAGTTTGCTTTTCTCCAAAACCAGTTTCAGATTGATTTTCTAAGTCCACTGCATACCAGTTCCACAGCACTTTGTCTGGATATGCCTGGATGAAACCAGAAATATCCTCTTGTGTTATGGCTAACTCAATCCCAGATCTTGCTACAACCTTTGTGTTTGTGTTTTCTGGATATTATCAATGGACTTTACTTTTTAGAATGAATTTCTGTAGAGGAAATTCTGTTTTGTGCTGGAAATGCTAATGGTTTCATATGCAGGCCAAACATGTTCACATTTGTGTTTTCTACGCAGAAAGCTAGAGCTATCATTGCAAACAAACAGGATATTTATATTCATAAACATGACTTTTTAGATACTTGGCCAAGAAAAAGAGTTTGCTTTTCTCCAAAACCAGTTTGAGGGTGATTTTCTGAGTCCATTGCCTACCAGTTCCACAACACTTTGTCTGGAAATGACTGGATGAAACCAGAAATATCCTCTTGTGTTATGGCTAACTCAATCCCAGACCTTGCTACAGGCTCTGCTTCGTGTTTTTTGATATTATCAATGGACATTATGGTTTTGAATGAATATAAGCAGGGAATATTTTCGTTGGTGCTGGGAAACACTAATTAGCTCCACATGGAGACACAAACTCAACACATTCGTGCTGTCTAGGCAGAAAACTACAGCAATTGCTGCAAAGAAACATGATATTTGTGTTGGTGTAGATGACATTTTATGCACTTGCCTAAGAAAATACTTTGCTAGTCTCCGAAACCAGCTTGACTGTGATTATCTGAGTCCATTGCATACCAGTTCCACAGCACTTTGTCTGGATATGCCTGGATGAAACCAGAAATATCCTCTGTGTTATGGCTAACTCAATCCCAGATCTTGCTACAACCTCTCTATTTGTGTTTTTTGATATTATCAATGGACTTTACATTTTAGAATGAATTTCAGTAGAGGAAATTTTGTTTTGTGCTGGACATGCTAAGTGCTTCCATATGCATGCCAAACATGTTCACATTTGTATTTACTACGCAGAAAGCGAGAGCAATCGTTGCAAACAAACAGGATATTTATATTTCCAAACATGACTTTTTATACACATGAAGAAGAAAAAGAGTTTGCTTTTCTCCAAAACCAGTTTCAGATTGATTTTCTAAGTCCACTGCATACCAGTTCCACAGCACTTTGTCTGGATATGCCTGGATGAAACCAGAAATATCCTCTTGTATTATGGCTAACTCAATCCCAGATCTTGCTACAACCTCTGTGTTTGTGTTTTCTGGATATTATCAATGGACTTTACGTTTTAGAATGAATTTCTGTAGAAGAAATTCTGTTTTGTGCTGGAAATGTGAAGTGATTCCATATGCAGTCCCAATGTGTTCACATTTGTGTTTTCTACGCAGAAAGCTAGAGCAATCGTTGCAAACAAACAGCATATTGATATTTGCAAACATGACTTTTTATACACTTGGCCAAGAAAAAGAGTTTGCTTTTCTCCAAAACCAGTTTGACGGTGATTTTCTGAGTCCATTGCACACCAGTTCCACAACAGTGTGAATGGAAATGACTGGATGAAACCAGAAATAGCCTCTTGTGTTATGGCTAACTCAATCCCAGATCTTGCTACAGGCTCTGCTTTGTGTTTTTTGATATTATCAATGGACTTTATGGTTTTGAATGAATTTAAGCAGGGGATATTTTCTTTGCTGCTGGGAAACACTAATTAGCTCCACATGGAGACACAAACTCAACACATTCTGGCTGTCTAAGCAGAATATTTGTGTTGGTGTAGATGACATTTTATGCACTTCCCTAAGAAAATAATTTGCTATTCTCCAAAAACAGTTTGAATGTGATTATCTGTGTCCATTGCATACCAGTTCACAGCACTTTTTCCGGATGTGCTTGGATGAAACCAGAAATATCCTCTAATGTTATGGTTCACTCAATCCCAGATCTTGCTACAACCTCTGTGTTTGTGTTTTCTGGTTATTATCGATGCACTTTATTGTGTTGAATGTTTTTTATCAGGGAAAATTTTATTTTGTATTGGGAAACTTTAATTGGTTCCACATGGAGACACCAGCTCTACACATTCATATTTTCTAGGAGAATGCTAGAGGAACCGTGGGAAACAAACATGATATTTCTGATTATATGCATGATATTTTATGCAATTCCTAACGATAAGACTTTGCTTTCGTCCAAAACCATTTTCACTGTGATTTTTCGGTCTATTGCATACGAATTCCGCACCACTTTGTCCGGATATGACTGGATGAAACCAGAAATATGCGGTTCAGTTTTGCTAACTCAATCCCAGATATTGCTACAGCCTCTTTGTTTGTGTTTTCTGGATATTATCGATGGACTTTATTGTTTTGAATGTTTTTATCATGGAACATTTAATTTTGTACTGGGAAACACTAACTTGTTCGAAATGGAGACACCAGCTCTACACATTCGTGTTTTCAGGGAGAAAGCAAGAGGAACTTTGGAAAACAAACATGATATTTCTGTTTGTCTAGATGACATTTTATGCACTTGCCTAATTAAAACACTTTGCTTTTCTCCAAAACCATTTTACTGTGATTTTCTCGGTCCATTGCATACGAATTCCATACCAGTTTGTCAGGATATGACTGGATGAAAACAGAAATATCCGGTTGTGTTTTGGCTAACTCAATCCCAGATATTGCTACAGCCTCTGTGGTTGTGTTTTCCGGATATTATCAACGGACTTTTTGTTTTGAATGTTTATTATCATGGAACATTTAATATTATACCGTAGAATCACTACTTGACTCCACTTGGTTCACCAGCTCTACACATTCGTATTTTCTAGGGAGAAAGCTAGATGAACTGCAGCAAACAATCATGATATTTCTGTTTGTATAGATGACATTTTATGCTCTGGCTGAAGGAAAATATTTTGCTTTTATCTAAAAACATTTTTACTGTGATTTACTCGGTCCATTGCATACGAATTTCACACCACGTTGTCCAGATAAGATTGTATGAAACCAGAAATATCCGGTTGTGTTTTGGATAACACTATCCGAAATATTTGAAAGCCTCTGTTTGTGTTTTCTGGATATTATCGATGGACTTTATTGTTTTGAATGCTTTTATCAGGTTCCATTTAATTGTGTACCATAGAAACACTAATTGGTTCCACATGGAGACACCAGCTCTACACATTCGTATTTCTAGGTACAAAGCTAGAGGAACTGCGGCAAACAAACATGATATTTCTCTTTGAATAGATGACATTTTATGCACTTGCTTAATGAAATGACTTTGCTTTTCTCCAAAAGCATTTTACTGTGATTTTCTCAGTCCATTGCATACGAATTCTACACCATTTTATCCGGATATGAGTGGATGAAACCAGAAATATGCGGTTGTGTTTTGGCTAACTAAATCCCAGATATTGCGACAGCCTCTGTGTTTGTGTTTTCTGGATATTATCAAAGGACTTTATACTTTTGAATGTTTTTATCAGGGAACATTTAGTTTTGTGCTGGGAAACATAGTTGATTCCACATGGAGACACCAGCTCTACACATTCGTATTTTCTAGGGCGAAAGCCAGAGGATCTGCGGCAAACAAACATGATATTTCTGTTTGTTTACATGACATTTTATGCACTTGCCTAACGAAAAGACTTTGCTTTTCTCCAAATCTTTTTCACTGTGATTTTCTCGGCCCATTACATACGAATTCCTCACCACTTTGTCCGGATATGATTGGATGACACCAGAAATATCCGGTTGTGTTGTGGCTATCTAATTCCCAGATATTGCTACTGCCATTGTCTAGGTTTTTTCCGGATATTATCGACAGACTTTATTGTTTTGAATGTTTTTTTATCACAGAACATTTAATTTTGTGCTGGGAAACACTTGTTGATTTCACATGGAGACACCAGCTCTATACATTCGTATTTTCTAGGGAGGAAGCTAGAGGTACTGCGGCAAAGAAACATGATATTTCAGTTTGTATAGATGACATTTTATGCACTAGCCCAAGGAAAAGACTTTGCTTTTCTCCAAAACCATTTTTTATTGTGATTTTCCCGTTCTGTTGCATACAAATTCCATACCACTTTGTCCGGATATGATTGGAAGACATGATAAATATCCAGTTATGTTTTCGCTAACTCCATCCCAGATATTGCTACAGACTCTGTGTTTGTGTTTTCTGTATATTATCGAGGGACTTTATTATTTTGAATGTTTTTAACAGGGAACATTTAATTTTGTGTTGGGAAACACTAATTGGTTCCACATGGAGACACCAGCTCTACACATTGATATTTTCTAGGGAGGAAGCTAGAGGAAGTGCGGCAAACAAACTTGACATTTCTGTTTGTATAGATGACATATTATGCCCTTGCCGAAGGAAAAGACTTTGCTTTTCTCCAAAACCATTTTTACTGTGATTTTCTAAGTCCAATGCATACGAATTCCACACCACTTTTTCAAGATATGACTTGATGAAACCAGAAATATCCGGTTGTGTTTTGGCTAACTCAATCCCAGTTATTGCTACAGGTTCTGTGTTAAAGTTTTCCGGATATTATCGATGGACTTTTTTGTTTTGAATGTTTTTATTAGGGAACATTTAATTTTGTACCGTAGAAACACTAGTTGACTCCAAATGGAGACACCAGCTCTACACATTCGTATTTTCTAGGGGAAAACTAGTGGAACTGCGGCAAACAAACATGATATTTCTGTTTGTATACATGACATTTTATGCACTGCCCCAAGGAAAAGACTTTGCTTTTCTCCAAAACCATTTTTACTCTGATTTTATCAGTCCATTGCATATGAATTCCATGCCACTTTGTCCGGGTATGAGTGTATGAAACCAGAAATATCCGGTTGTGTTTTACTAACTCAATCCGAAATATTGTGAAAGCCTCTGTGTTTTTTGTTTTCTGGATATTATTGATGGACTTTCTTATTTTGAATGTTGTTTATCAGAGAACATGTAATTTTGTGCTGGGAAACACTTGTTGATTCCATATTGAGACACCAGCTCTACACATTCTTATTTTCTAGTGAGAAAGCTAGAGGAAATGTGGCAACAAACATGATATTACTGTTTGTAAGATGACATTTTATGCACTTGTCTAAAGAAAAGAATTTGCTTTTCTCCAAAACCATTTTCTCTGTGATTTTTCGGTCCATTGTATACGAATTCCACACCACTTTGTCCAGATATGACTGGAGTAATCTAGAAATATGCGGTTGAGTTTTGGCTAACTCAATCCCAGATATCGAAACAGCATCTGTGTTTGTATTTTCTGGATATTATTAATGGACTTTATTGTTTTGAATGTTTTTATAAGGGAACGCTTAATTTTGTACCATAGAAACACTAATTGGTTCCACATGGAGACACCAGCTCTACACATTCATATTTTCTAGGGAGAAAGCTAGAGGAACTGTGGCAAACACACATGATATTTCTGTTTGTATAGATGACATTTTAAGCACTTGCCTAACGAAAACTCTTTGCTTTACTCCAAAACGATTTTTACTGTGATTTTCTCGGTCCATTGCATATGAATTCCACACAATTTTGTCCGGATATGCCTGGATGAAAAAAGAAATATCCGGTTGTGTTTTGGCTAACACAATCCCAGATATTGCTACAGGCTCTGTGATAATATTTTCCGAATATGATCGAGAGACTTTATTGTTTTGAATGTTTTTATCAGGGAACATTTAATTTTATACCATAGAAACACTAATTGATTCCACATGGAGACACCAGCTCTGCAAATTCGTATTTTCCAGGGAGAAATCTAGAGGAACTATGGCAAACAAACATGATATTTCTGTTTGAATAGATGGCATTTTATACACTTGCCTAAAGAAAAGACTTTGCTTTTCTCCAAAACCATTTTTACTCTGATTTTATTGGTACATTGCATGCGAATTGCACACGACTTTCTCCAGATATGACTGAATTAAACCAAAATATCCGGTTGTGTTTCAGCTAACTGAATCGGAAATATTGTGAAAGCATCTGTGTTTGTGTTTCTGGATATTATCGACGGAATTTATTGTTTTGAATATTTTTTACAAGGGAACATTTAATTTTCTGCTCGGAAACTCTAATTGGTTCCACATGGAGTCACCAGCACTACACATTCGTCTTTTCTAGGGAGAAAGCTAGAGGAACTGCCGCAAACAATCATGATATATCTGTTTGCATAGATGATATTTTATGCACTTGCCTAAGAAAAGACTTTGCTTTTCTGAAAAACAATTTTTACTGTGATTTTCTCGATCCATTGTATATGAATTCAATACCAATTTGTCCGGATATGCATGAATGAAACCAGAAATATCCGGTTGTGTTTTGTCTAACTCAATCCCAGATATTGTGACAGTCTCTGTGTTTCTGTTTTCTGGATATTATCGATGGTCTTTATAGTTTTGAATGTTTTTTATCAGTGAACATTTAATTTTTTGCTTGAAACACTAATTGGTTCCACATGGAGATACAAGCTCTACACATTTGTGATTTCTAGGGAGAAAGCTAGAGGAACTGTCCAAAGAAACATGATATTTCTGTTTGTATAGATGACATTTTCTGCACTTGCCTAATGAAAAGACTTTGCTTTTCTCCAAAACCATATTTACTATGATTTTTCGGTCTATTGCTTATGAATTCTACACCAATTTGTCTGGATATGACTGGATGAACCCAGAAATATCCGGTTGTGTTTTGGCTAACTAAATCCCAGATATTGCGACATCCTCTGGTTTTTGTTTTCTGGATATTATTAATGGACTTTATTGTTTTGATTGTTTTTATCAGGAAACATTTATTTTTCCCTCATAGAAACACTAATTGCTATGACATGCAGACACCAGCTCTACACATTCATATTTTCTAGGAAGAAAACTAGAGGAACTGCAGCAAACAAACATGATATTTCTCTGTATAGATGACATTCTATGCACTTGCCTAAAGAAAAGAATTTGCTTTTCTCCAAAACCATTTTAATGTGATTTTCTTGGTCCATTGCATACGAATTTTTCACCGCATTGTCCGGATATGCCTGGATGAAACCAGAAATATCCGGTTGTGTTTTGGCTAACTCAATCCAAGATATTGCTACAGGCACTGTGATAATATTTTCTGGATATTATCGACAAGCTTTATTGTTTTGAATGTTTTTAATAGGGAAAATTTAATTTTTTCCGTAGAAACACTAATTGCTTCCACATGGGGACACCAGCTCTACACATTCATATTTTCTAGGGAGAAAACTAGAGGAACTGTGTTAAACAAACATGATATTTCTGTTTGTCTAGATGACATTTTATGCACTTGCCTAATGAAAACACTTTGCTTTTCTCCAAAACCATTTTACTGTGATTTTCTCGGTCCATTGCATACGAATTCCATACCAGTTTGTCAGGATATGACTGGATGAAAACAGAAATATCCGGTTGTGTTTTGGCTAACTCAATCCCAGATATTGCTACAGCCTCTGTGGTTGTGTTTTCCGGATATTATCAACGGACTTTTTGTTTTGAATGTTTATTATCATGGAACATTTAATATTATACCGTAGAATCACTACTTGACTCCACTTGGTTCACCAGCTCTACACATTCGTATTTTCTAGGGAGAAAGCTAGATGAACTGCAGCAAACAATCATGATATTTCTGTTTGTATAGATGACATTTTATGCTCTGGCTGAAGGAAAATATTTTGCTTTTCTCTAAAAACATTTTTACTGTGATTTACTCGGTCCATTGCATATGAATTTCACACCACGTTGTCCGGATAAGATTGTATGAAACCAGAAATATCCGGTTGTGTTTTGGATAACACTATCCGAAATATTTGAAAGCCTCTGTTTGTGTTTTCTGGATATTATCGATGGACTTTATTGTTTTGAATGTTTTTATCATGGAACATTTAATTGTGTACCATAGAAACACTAATTGGTTCCACATGGAGACACCAGCTCTACACATTCGTATTTCTAGGTACAAAGCTAGAGGAACTGCGGCACACAAAGATGATATTTCTGTGTGTATAGATGACATTTTATGCACTTGCCTAACGAAAAGGCTTTGCTTTTCTCCAAAACCATTTTACAGTGATTTTCTCAGTCCATTGGATGCGAATTCCACACCACATTGTCTGGATATGACTGGATGAAACCAGAAATATCCGGTTGTGTTTTGGCTAACTAAATCCCAGATATTGCTACAGCCTCTGTGGTTGTTTTTTCCGTATATCATCAACGGACATTATTGTTTTGAATGTTTTTTATCAGGAAACATTTAATTTTCTGCTGGGAAACTCTAATTGGTTCCACATTGAGACACCAGCTCTACACATTTGTATTTTCTAGGGAGAATGCTAGAGGAACTGCGGCAAACAAACATGACATTTCTTTTTTTATAGATTACATTTTATGCAGTTACCTAATGAAAAGATTTTGCTTTTCTCCAAAACCATTTTTACTGTGACTTTCTCACACCGGTCCATTGTATATGAATTCCACACCACTTTGTCCGGATATGCCTGAATGAAACCAGAAATATCCGGTTGTGTTTTGGATAACTCAATCCCAGATATGGCTACAGCTTCTGTGTTTGTGTTTTCTGGATATTAACGATGGACTTTATTGTTTTGAATGTTTTTGTCAGGGAACATTAAACTTTTTGCTTGGAAACACTAGCTGATTCCACATGGAGACACCAGCTCTGCACTTTTGTATTTTCAGGGATCGAAGCTAGAGGAACTGCGGCAAACAAACACGACATTTCTGTTTGAATAGATGACATTTTAAGCACTTATTTAATGAAAAGACATTACTTTTCTCCAAAACCATTTTTACTGTGATTTTCTCGGTCCATTGCATACGAATTCCACACCAGTTTGTCCTGGTATGACTTATGAAACCAGAAATATCCGGTTTTATTTTGGCTAATTCAATCCCAGATATCGCTACAGCCTCTGTGTTTGTGTTTTCTGGATATTATCGATGGACTTTATTGTTTTGAATGTTTTTATCAGGGAACATTTTATTTTGAGCTTGGAAACACTAATTGGTTCCACATGGAGACACCAGCTCTACACATTCGTATTTTCTAGGGAGAAATCCAGAGGAATTCCGGCAAACAAACATGATATTTCTGTTTGTATAGATGACATTTTATGCACTTGCCTAACGAAATGATTTTGCTTTTCTCCAAAACCATTTTACTGTGATTTTCCCAGTCCATTTCCTACAAATTGGACAACACTTAGTCCGGATATGACTGGATGAAACCAGAAATATCCGGTTGTGTTTTGGCTAACTCAATCCCAGATTTGTGAGAGCCTCTCTGTTTGTGTTTTCCGGATATTATCGACATACTGTCTTGTTTTGAATGTTTTTTATCAGGGAACATTTAATTTAGTGCTGGGACACAAATTGTTTCCACATGGAGACACCAGCTCTACACATTCGTATTTTCTAGGGAGAAAGTTAGAGGAACTGCTGCAAACACACATGATATTTCTGTTTGTACAGATGACATTTTATGCAGTTGGCTAACGAAAAGACTTTGCTTTTCTCCAAACCCATTTTTACTCTGATTTTCTCCGTCCATTGAATATGAATTCCACACCACTTTGTCCGGATATGACTGGATTAAACCAGAAATATCTGGTTGTGTTTTGGCTAACTCAATCGTAGATATTGCGACAGCCTCTGTGTTTCTGTTTTCTGGATGTTATCCATGGACTTTATTGTTTTCAATGTTTTTTTTTTATCAGGGAACGATTAATTTTGTGCTTGGAAAAACAAAATGGTTTCAAATGCAGACACCACCTCTACACATTCCTATTTTCTAGGGAGAAAGCTAGAGGAACTGCGGCAAACAAACATGATATTTCTGTTTGTATAGATGATATTTTATGCACTTGCCTAACGAAAAGACTTTGCTTTTCTCCAAATCCATTTGTATTTTTATTTTCTTGCTCCATTGCATACGAATGCCACACCCCTTTGCCCGGATAAGACTGGTTGAAATCAGAAATATCCGGATGTGTTTTGGCTAACTCCATCCCACATATAGCTACAGCCTCTTTCTTTGTGTATTCCGGATATTATGAACGGACTTTATGGTGTTGAATGTATTTTATACGGGAACATTTATTTTTGTGCTTGGAAACACTAATTGGTTCCATGTGCAGACACCAGATCTATACATTCGTATTTTCTATGGAGAAAGCTAGAGGATATGCGGCAAAGAAACATGATATTTCTGTTTGTATACATGACAATTTATGCACGTGCCTAAGGAAAAGAGATTCCTTTTCTCCAAAACCATTTCACTGCGATTTTTCTCAGTCCTTGCATACGAATGCCATACAACTTTGTCCGGATATGACTGGATGAAACCAGAAAGATTCCTTTGTGTTTTGGCTAACCCCATCCCAGATATTGTGACAGCCTCTGTGTTTCTGTTTAACGGATATTATCCATGGACTTTATAGTTTTGAATATTTTTTTCAGGGAATATTTAATTTAGTGCTGGTAAACACTAATTGGTCCCACATGGAGACACCAGCTCTACTCATTCGTATTTTTTAGGGATAAACCTAGAGCAACTTTGGCAAACAAATATGGTATTTCTGTTTGTATAGATGGCTTTTTATGCACTTGCCTAAGGAAAAGACTTTGCTTTACTCCAAAACCATTTGTATTTTTATTTTCTTGCTCCATTGCATACGAATGCCACACCCCTTTGCCCGGATAAGACTGGATGAAATCAGAAATATCCGGATGTGTTTTGGCTAACTCCATCCCACATATAGCTACAGCCTCTTTCTTTGTGTATTCCGGATATTATGAACGGACTTTATGGTGTTGAATGTATTTTATACGGGAACATTTATTTTTGTGCTTGGAAACACTAATTGGTTCCATGTGCAGACACCTTATCTACACACTCGTATTTTCTATGGAGAAAGCTAGAGGATATGCGGCAAAAAACATGATATTTCTGTTTGTATACATGACAATTTATGCACTTGCCTAAGGAAAAGACTTTCCTTTTCTCCAAAACCATTTTACTGTGATTTTCTCAGTCCTTGCATACGAATGCCACACAACTTTGTCTGGATGTGACTGGATGAAACCAGAAAGATTCCTTTGTGTTTTGGCTAACCCCATCCCAGATATTGAGACAGCCTCTGTGTTTGTGTTTTCTGGATATTATCGATGGACTTTATTGTTTTGAATGTTTTTTTCGGGGAATATTTAATTTAGTGCTGGGAAACACAATTTGGTTCCACATGGAGACACCAGCTCTACCCATTCGTATTTTTTAGGGATAAACCTAGAGCAACTGCGGCAAACAAACATGGTATTTCTGTTTGTATAGATGGCTTTTTATGCACTTGCCTAAGGAAAAGACTTTGCTATTCTCCAAAACCATTTTTCCTGTGATTGTCTATGTCCATTTTATACGAATGTCACACCACTTTGTCCGGATATGACTGGATGAAACCAGAAATATCCGGTTGTGTTTTCCTAACTCAATTTGAGATATTGCGAAAGTCTCTGTGTTTGTGTTTTCGGGGTATTATCGATGGAATTTATTGTTTGGAATGTTTTTAATCAGGGAGCATTTAATTTTCTGCTGGTAAACAATAGTTGGTTCCACATGGAGACACCAGCTCTATACATTCGTATTTTCTAGGGAGAAAGCTAGGGGATCTGTGGCAAACAAACATGATATTTCTGATTGTATAGTTGACATTTTATGCACTTGCCTAAAGAAAGGACTTTGCTTTTCTCCAAAAATGTTTGTGCTGTGATTTTTTTCAGTCCATTGCATTCGAATGCCACACCACTTTGCTTGGATATGACTGGATGAAATCAGAAATATCCAGTTGTGTTTTGGCTAACTCAATCTGAAATATTGTGAAAGCCTCTGTTTTTGTCATTTCTGGATATTATAGAGGGACTTTATTGTTTTGATTGTTTTTTATCAGGGAACATTTAACTTTGTGCTGGGAAACACTAATTAGTTCAACATGGAGACACAAACTCTACACATTTGTATTTTCTAGTTAGAAAGCTAGAGAAATTGCGGCTAACAAACATGGTATTTCTGTTTGTATAAATGACATTTTATGCACTTGCCTAATGAAAAGACTTTGCTTTTCTCCAACACCAATTTTCCTGTGATTATCTCAGTCCATTGCATACAAATTCCACATGACATTGTGGGGATATGAGTGGATGAAACCAGAAATATCCGGTTGTGTTTTGGCTAACTCAATCCCAGATATTGTGAAAGTATTTCTGTTTGTGTTTTCTGGATATCATCGATGGCCTTTATTGTTTTGAATGTTTTTTATCAGTGAACATTATTTTTATGCTGGGAAACACTAATTGTTTCCACATGGAGACTCCAGCTGTAAACATTCGTGTTTTCTAGGGAAAATCTAGAGGAACTGGGTCAAATAAACATGATATTTCTGTTTGTGTACATGGCATTTGATGCACTTGTCTAACGAAATGAGTTTGCTTTTTTCCAAAACCATTGTTACTATGATTTTCTTGGTCCATTTCATACAAATTCCAAACCATTTGTTTGGATATGAATGGATGAAACCAGAAATATCCGGTTGTGTTTTGGCTAACTCAATCCCAGATTTTGCTATAGACTCTGTGTTTGTGATTTCTGGATATTATCGATGGACGTTATTTTTTTGAATGTTTTTTATCAGGGGTCATTTAATTTTGTGCTGGGAAACACTAATTGTCTCCAAATGGAGAAACCAGCTCTACACATTCGTATTTTCTAGCGAGAAAGCTAGAGGAACTGATGCAAACATACATGATATTTCTGTTTGTTTAGATGTCATTTTATGCACTTGCCTAACGAAAAGATATTGCTTTTCTCCAAAACCATTTTTACTGTTATTTTCTCGATTCATTGCATACAAATTCCAGACCACTTGCGGAGATAATAGTGGATGAGACCAGAAATATCTGGCTGTGTTTTGGTTAACTGAATAGCAAACATTTTGTAAGCATCTGAGTTTGTGTTTTCTGGATATTATCGACGGACTTTATTGTTTTGAAAGTTTTTTTATCAGGGAACATTCAATTTTGCGGTTGGAAACACTAATTGTTTCCACATGGAGACACCAGCTCCGCACATTCGTATTTTCTAGGGAGAAAGCTAGAGGAACTGCGGCAAACAAACATGATATTTCTGTTTGTACACATGACATTTTATGCACTTTCCTAATGAAAAGACATTGCTTTCCTCCAAAACCATATATACGTTGAAGTTCCCGGTCCATTGCATAGGAATTCCACACCACTTTGACCAGATATGACTGGATGAAACCAGAAATATCCGGTTGTGTTTTGGATAACTCAATCCCACATATTGCGACAGACTCTGTGTTTGTGTTTTCTGGATATTATCGACGGACTTTATTGTTTTGAATGTTTTTTATATCGGAACATTATATTTCTGTTTGGAAACAGTAATTGTTTCCACATTGAGGCACCAGCTCTACATATTTGTATTTTATAGGGAGAAAGCTAGAGGAACTGCTGCTAACAAAGATGATATTTCTGTTTGTGTAGATGACATTTTATGCACTTGCCTAACGAAAAGACTTTGCTTTTCTCCAAAACCATTTTTACTGTGATTGTCTTTGTGTATTGTATGCAAATTCCACACCACTTTGTCCGGATATGACTGGATGAAACCAGAAATACCCAGTTGCGTTTTGGCTAACTCAATCCCACATTTTGAGAGAGCCACTGTGTTTGTGTTTTCTGGATTTTTTCGAAGGACTTTATTTTATTGAATGTTTATTATCATGGAACATTTAATTTTCTGCTTGGAAACACTATTTGGTTCCACATGGAGACACCAGCTCTACACATTCGTATTTTCTAGGGAGAAAGCTAGAGGAACTGCGGCAAACAACATGATATTTCTGTTTGTATAGGTGACATTTTATGCATTTGCCTAACGGAAATACTTTGCTTTTCTTCAAAAATATTTTTACTGTGATGTTCCCGGCTGATTGCATAAAAATTCCACATCACTTTGTCAGGATATGACTGGATGAAACCAGAAATATCCGATTGTGTTTTGGCTAACAAAATCCCACATGTTGCGACAGCTTCTGTGTTTGTACTTTCTGGATATTATCGACGGACTTTATTGTTTTAAAAGTTTTTTATAAGGGAACATTTAATTTTGTGCTTGGAAACACTAATTGGTTCCACATGGAGACACCAGCTCTACACACTCGTATTGTCTAGGGAGAAAGCTAGAGTAACTACAGCAAGCAAACCTGATATTTCTGTTTGGATAGGTGACATTTTATGCACGTGCGTAACGAAAAACTTTGCTTTTCTTCAAAACCATTTTTACTGTGATGTTCCCAGTCCATTGCATATGAATTCCACACAACTTTGTCAGGATATGATAGGATGAAACCAGAAATATCCAGCTGTGTTTTCGCTAACTGAATCCCACATATTGCGACAGCCTCTGTGTTTGTGTTTTCTGGATATTATCGAGGAACTTTATTATTTTAAGTGTTTTTTATAAGGGAACATTTAATTTTGTGCTTGGAAACATTAATTGGTTCCACATGGAGACACCGACTCTACACATTCGTATTTTCTAGGGAGAAATCAAGAGGAACTGCGGCAAACAAACATGATATTTCTGTTGGTATAGGTGACATTTTATGCACTTGCCTAACAGAAACACTTTGCTTTTCTCCAATACCATTTTTACTGTGATTGTCTGTGTGCATTGCATACGAATTCCACACCACTATGTCCATATATGACTGGATGAAACCAGAAATTACCAGTTGTGTTTTGCCTACCTCAATCCCACATCTTGCGACAGCCTCTGTGTTTGTTTTTCCTGGATATTATCCACGGACTTTATTGATTTAAATGTTTTTTATCAGGGAACATTGAATTTTGTGCTTGGAAACACTAATTGGTTCCACATGGATACACCAGCTCTATATATTCGTATTTTCTAGGGAGAAAGCTAGATGAACTGTGGCAAACAAACATGATATTTCTGTTTGTATAGGTGAAATTTTATGCACTTGCTAAATGGAAACACTTTGCTTTTCTCCATACCATTTTTACTGTGATTGTCTGTGTCAATTGCATACGAGTTCCACCCCACTTTCTCAGGTTACGACTGGATGAAACCAGAAATATCAGCCTGTGTTTTGGCTAACTCAATCCCACATGTTGCTACAGCCTCTGTGTTTGTGTTTTCCAGATATTATCGATGGACTTTATTGTTTTGAATGTTTTTATCAGGGAACATTTAATTTTGTGCTGGGAAACACTAATTGGTTCTTCATGGAAACACCAGCTCTACACATTTGTATTTTGTAGGGAGAAAGCTAGAGGAACTGCGGCAAACAAACATGATATTTCTGTTTGCCTAGATGACATTTTATGCACTTGCCTAACGAAAAGACTTTGCTTTTCTCCAAAATCATTTTTACTGTGTTTTTCTCGGGCCATTGCATACGATTTCCACACCAGTTTGTCCGGATATGACTGGATGAAACCGGAAATATCCGGTTTTGTTTTGGCTAACTCAATCCCAGATATTGCTACAGCCTCTGTGTTTGTGTATTCCTGATATCATCCACGGACTTTATTGTTTTGAATGTTTTCTATCAGGGAACATTTAATTTTGTGCTTGGAAACACTAATTGGTTCCACATGGAGACACCAGCTCTACATATTTGTATTTTCTAAGGAGAAGGCTAGAGGAACTGCGGCAAAAAAACAGGATATTTCTGTTTGTATTGATGACATTTTATGCACTTGCCTAACGAAATGACTTTGCTTTTCTCCAAAACGATTTTTACTGTGATTTTCTCGGTCCATTTCATATGAATTCCACACGACTTTCTCCGGATATGCTGACTGAAACTAGAAATATCCAGGTGTGTTTTGGCTTACTAAATCCGAAATATGGCTAACAACCTCTGTGTTTGTGTTTTCTGGATATTATCAATGGACTTTATTGTTTTGAATGTTTTTATCAGGGAACATTTAATTTTGTACCGTAGAAACACTAATAGGTTCATCATGGGGACACCAGCTCTACACATTCGTATTTTCTTGGGAGAAAGCTAGAAGAACTGCGGCAAACATACATGATATTTATGTTTGTGTAGATGACATTTCATGCACTTGCCTAACGAAACGACTTTGCTTTTCTCCAAAACCATGTTTACTTTGATTTTCTCGGTCCATTGCATAGGAATTACACAACAGTTTGTCCGGATATGACTGCATGAAACCGGAAATATCCGGTTTTGTGTTGGCTAACTCAATCCCAGATATAGCGACAGCCTCTGTGTTTGTGTATTCCTGATATTATCCACGGACTTTATTTTTTTCAAAGTTTTTTGTCAGGGAACATTTAATTTTGTGCTTGGAAACACTAATTGGTTCCACATGGAGACACCATCTCGACACATTTGTATTTTCTAGGGAGAAAGCTAGAGGAACTGAGGCAAAGAAGCATGATATTTCTGTTTGTCTAGATGTCATTTTATGCACTTGCCTAACGAAAATATGTTGCTTTTCTCCAAAACCATTTTTATTGTGATTTTCTCGTTCCATTGCAAACGAATTCCACACGACTTTGTCCATATATGATTGGATGAAACCAGAAATATCCGGTTGTGTTTTCGCTAACTCAAACCGAAATATTGCTACAGCCTCTATGTTTGTGTTTTCTGGATATTATCAATGGAGTTTATTGTTTGGAATGTTTTTATCAGGGAACATTTAATTTTGTACCATAGAAACACTAATTGGTTCATCATGGGGACACCAGCTCTACACATTCGTATTTTCTTGGGAGAAAGCTAGAGGAACTGCGGCAAAGAAACATGATATTTATGTTTGTGTAGATGACATTTTATGCAATTGCCTAACGAAATGTCTTTGCTTTTCTTCGAAACCATTTTACTGTGATTTTCTCGGTCCATGGCATGGGATTTCCACAACAGTTTGTCTGGATATGACTGGATAAAACCGGAAATATCCAGTTTTGCGTTGGCTAACTCAATCCAAGATATTGCGACAGCCTCTGTGTTTGTGTATTCCTGATATTATCCATGGACTTTATTTTTTTCAAAGTTTTTTGTCAGGGAACATTTAATTTTGTGCTTGGAAACACTAATTAGTTCCACATGCAGACACCAGCTCTACACATTCGTATTTTCTAGGGACAAAGCTAGAGGAACTGCTGCAAACATACATGATATTTCTGTTTGCCTAGATGACATTTTATGCACTTGCCTAACGAAAAGACTTTGCTTTTCTCCAAAATCATTTTTACTGTGTTTTTCTCGGGCCATTGCATACGAATTCCACACCAGTTTGTCCGGATATGACTGGATGAAACCGGAAATATCCGGTTTTTTTTGGCTAACTCAATCCCAGATATTGCTACAGCCTCTGTGTTTGTGTATTCCTGATATCATCCACGGACTTTATTGTTTTGCATTTTTTTTATCAGGGAACATTTAATTTTGTGCTTGGAAACACTAATTGGTTCCACATGGAGACACCAGCTCTACACATTCGTATTTTCTAGGGAGAAAGCTAGAGGAACTGCAGCAAAAAAACATGATATTTCTCATTGAAAAGATGACATTTTATGCACTTGCCTAACGAAAAGACTTTGCTTTTCTCCAAAACCATTTTTACTGTGATTTTCTCCGTCCATTGCATATGAATTCCACACCACTTTGTCGGGTTATGACTGGATGAAACCAGAAATATCTGGTTGTGTTTTGGCTATCTCAATCCGAAATATTGCTACAGCCTCTGTGTTTGTGTATTCCTGATATCATCCACGGACTTTATTGTTTTGAATGTTTTTATCAGGGAACTTTTAATTTTGTGCTTGGAAACACTATTTGGTTCCACATGGAGACACCAGCTCTAATCATTCGTATTTTCTAGGGAGAAAGCTAGAAGAATTGCGACAAACAAACATTATATTTCTGTTTGTATCGATGACATTTTATGCACTTTCCTAACGAAAAGACTTTGCTTTTCTCAAAACCGTTTGTACTGTGATTTTCTCGGTCCATTGCATACGAATTCCACACCAGTTTGTGCGGATATGACTGGATGAAACCAGAAATATCCGGTTGTGTTTTGGTTAACTCAACGCCAGATATTGTTACCGCATCTGTGTTTGTGTATTCCTGATATTACCAACGGACTTTATTGTTTTGAATGTTTTTATTAGGGAATATTTAATTTAGTGCTTGGCAACCCTAATTGGTTCCAAATGGAGACACCAGATCTACACATTCGTATTTTCTACAGAGAAAGCTAGAGGAACTGCGGCAAACAAACATGATATTTCTGTTTGTATAGATGACATTTTATGCACTTGTCTAACGAAAAGACTTTGCTTTTCTCAAAACCGTTTGTACTGTGATTTTCTCGGGCCATTGCATACGAATTCCACACTGTCCGGATATGACTGGGTGAAACCGGAAATCTCCGGTTTTGTTTTGGCTAACTCAATCCCAGATATTGTTACAGCTTCTGTGTTTGTGTATTCCTGATATTATCCACGGACTTTATTGTTTTGAATGTTTTTTCTCAGGGAACATTTAATTTTGTGGTTGGAAACTCTAATTGGTTCCACATGGAGACACCAGCTCTACACATTTGTATTTTCTACGGAGAAAGCTAGATGAACTGAGGCAAACAAACATGATATTTCTGTTTGTATAGATGACATTTTATGCACTTGTCAAACGAAAAGACTTTGCTTTTCTCCAAAACCATGTTAACTGTGATTTTCTCGGTCCATTGCATAGGAATTCCACACCAGTTTGTCCGGATATGACGGGATGAAACCGGAAATAACCGGTTTTGTTTTGGCTAACTCAATCCCAGATATTGCTACAGCCTCTGTGTTTGTGTATTCCTGATATTACCAACGGGCTTTATGGTTTTGAATGTTTTCATCAGGGAATATTTAATTTTTACTGTAGAAACACTAATTGGTTCATCATGGGGCACCAGCTCTACACATTCGTATTTTCTAGGGAGAAAGCTAGAGGAACTGTGTCAAAAAAACATGATATTTCTGTTTGTCTAGATGACATTTTATGCACTTGCCTAACGAAAAGACTTTGCTTTTCTCCAAAACCATTTTTATGTGATTTTCTCCGTCCATTGCATACGAATTCTACACCAGTTTGTCCGGATATGACTGGATGAAACAGGAAATATCCGGTTTTGTTTTGGCTAACTCCACCCCAGATATTGCTACAGCCTCTGTGTTTGTGTTTTCTGGATATTATCCACAGACTTTATTGTTTTGAATGTTTTTCATCAAGGAACATTTAATTTCATACCATTGAAACACTAATTGTTTCCACATGGAGACACCAGCTCTACACATTCGTATTTTCTAGGGAGAAAGCTAGAGGAACTGCAGGAAACAAACATGATATTTCTGTTTGTATAGATGTCATTTTATGCAATTGCCTAACGAAAACACTATGCTTTTCTCCAAAACCTTTTTACTGTGATTTTCTCGGTCTATTGCAAAAGAATTCAACACCAGTTGGGCCGGATATGATTGGATGAAACCAGAAATATCCGGTTGTGTTTTCGCTAACTCAAACCGAAATATTGCTACAGCCTCTATGTTTGTGTTTTCTGGATATTATCAATGGAGTTTATTGTTTGGAATGTTTTTATCAGGGAACATTTAATTTTGTACCATAGAAACACTAATTGGTTCATCATGGGGACACCAGCTCTACACATTCGTATTTTCTTGGGAGAAAGCTAGAGGAACTGCGGCAAAGAAACATGATATTTATGTTTGTGTAGATGACATTTTATGCAATTGCCTAACGAAATGTCTTTGCTTTTCTTCGAAACCATTTTACTGTGATTTTCTCGGTCCATGGCATAGGATTTCCACAACAGTTTGTCTGGATATGACTGGATAAAACCGGAAATATCCAGTTTTGCGTTGGCTAACTCAATCCAAGATATTGCGACAGCCTCTGTGTTTGTGTATTCCTGATATTATCCACGGACTTTATTTTTTTCAAAGTTTTTTGTCAGGGAACATTTAATTTTGTGCTTGGAAACACTAATTAGTTCCACATGCAGACACCAGCTCTACACATTCGTATTTTCTAGGGACAAAGCTAGAGGAACTGCTGCAAACATACATGATATTTCTGTTTGCCTAGATGACATTTTATGCACTTGCCTAACGAAAAGACTTTGCTTTTCTCCAAAATCATTTTTACTGTGTTTTTCTCGGGCCATTGCATACGAATTCCACACCAGTTTGTCCGGATATGACTGGATGAAACCGGAAATATCCGGTTTTTTTTGGCTAACTCAATCCCAGATATTGCTACAGCCTCTGTGTTTGTGTATTCCTGATATCATCCACGGACTTTATTGTTTTGCATTTTTTTTATCAGGGAACATTTAATTTTGTGCTTGGAAACACTAATTGGTTCCACATGGAGACACCAGCTCTACACATTCGTATTTTCTAGGGAGAAAGCTAGAGGAACTGCAGCAAAAAAACATGATATTTCTCATTGAAAAGATGACATTTTATGCACTTGCCTAACGAAAAGACTTTGCTTTTCTCCAAAACCATTTTTACTGTGATTTTCTCCGTCCATTGCATATGAATTCCACACCACTTTGTCGGGTTATGACTGGATGAAACCAGAAATATCTGGTTGTGTTTTGGCTATCTCAATCCGAAATATTGCTACAGCCTCTGTGTTTGTGTATTCCTGATATCATCCACGGACTTTATTGTTTTGAATGTTTTTATCAGGGAACTTTTAATTTTGTGCTTGGAAACACTATTTGGTTCCACATGGAGACACCAGCTCTAATCATTCGTATTTTCTAGGGAGAAAGCTAGAAGAATTGCGACAAACAAACATTATATTTCTGTTTGTATCGATGACATTTTATGCACTTTCCTAACGAAAAGACTTTGCTTTTCTCAAAACCGTTTGTACTGTGATTTTCTCGGTCCATTGCATACGAATTCCACACCAGTTTGTGCGGATATGACTGGATGAAACCAGAAATATCCGGTTGTGTTTTGGTTAACTCAACGCCAGATATTGTTACCGCATCTGTGTTTGTGTATTCCTGATATTACCAACGGACTTTATTGTTTTGAATGTTTTTATTAGGGAATATTTAATTTAGTGCTTGGCAACCCTAATTGGTTCCAAATGGAGACACCAGATCTACACATTCGTATTTTCTACAGAGAAAGCTAGAGGAACTGCGGCAAACAAACATGATATTTCTGTTTGTATAGATGACATTTTATGCACTTGTCTAACGAAAAGACTTTGCTTTTCTCAAAACCGTTTGTACTGTGATTTTCTCGGGCCATTGCATACGAATTCCACACTGTCCGGATATGACTGGGTGAAACCGGAAATCTCCGGTTTTGTTTTGGCTAACTCAATCCCAGATATTGTTACAGCTTCTGTGTTTGTGTATTCCTGATATTATCCACGGACTTTATTGTTTTGAATGTTTTTTCTCAGGGAACATTTAATTTTGTGGTTGGAAACTCTAATTGGTTCCACATGGAGACACCAGCTCTACACATTTGTATTTTCTACGGAGAAAGCTAGATGAACTGAGGCAAACAAACATGATATTTCTGTTTGTATAGATGACATTTTATGCACTTGTCAAACGAAAAGACTTTGCTTTTCTCCAAAACCATGTTAACTGTGATTTTCTCGGTCCATTGCATAGGAATTCCACACCAGTTTGTCCGGATATGACGGGATGAAACCGGAAATAACCGGTTTTGTTTTGGCTAACTCAATCCCAGATATTGCTACAGCCTCTGTGTTTGTGTATTCCTGATATTACCAACGGGCTTTATGGTTTTGAATGTTTTCATCAGGGAATATTTAATTTTTACTGTAGAAACACTAATTGGTTCATCATGGGGCACCAGCTCTACACATTCGTATTTTCTAGGGAGAAAGCTAGAGGAACTGTGTCAAAAAAACATGATATTTCTGTTTGTCTAGATGACATTTTATGCACTTGCCTAACGAAAAGACTTTGCTTTTCTCCAAAACCATTTTTATGTGATTTTCTCCGTCCATTGCATACGAATTCTACACCAGTTTGTCCGGATATGACTGGATGAAACAGGAAATATCCGGTTTTGTTTTGGCTAACTCCACCCCAGATATTGCTACAGCCTCTGTGTTTGTGTTTTCTGGATATTATCCACAGACTTTATTGTTTTGAATGTTTTTCATCAAGGAACATTTAATTTCATACCATTGAAACACTAATTGTTTCCACATGGAGACACCAGCTCTACACATTCGTATTTTCTAGGGAGAAAGCTAGAGGAACTGCAGGAAACAAACATGATATTTCTGTTTGTATAGATGTCATTTTATGCAATTGCCTAATGAAAACACTATGCTTTTCTCCAAAACCATTTTTATTGTGATTTTCTCGTTCCATTGCAAACGAATTCCACACGACCTTGTCCATATATGATTGGATGAAACCAGAAATATCCGGTTGTGTTTTCGCTAACTCAAACCGAAATATTGCTACAGCCTCTATGTTTGTGTTTTCTGGATATTATCAATGGAGTTTATTGTTTGGAATGTTTTTATCAGGGAACATTTAATTTTGTACCATAGAAACACTAATTGGTTCATCATGGGGACACCAGCTCTACACATTCGTATTTTCTTGGGAGAAAGCTAGAGGAACTGCGGCAAAGAAACATGATATTTATGTTTGTGTAGATGACATTTTATGCAATTGCCTAACGAAATGTCTTTGCTTTTCTTCGAAACCATTTTACTGTGATTTTCTCGGTCCATGGCATAGGATTTCCACAACAGTTTGTCTGGATATGACTGGATAAAACCGGAAATATCCAGTTTTGCGTTGGCTAACTCAATCCAAGATATTGCGACAGCCTCTGTGTTTGTGTATTCCTGATATTATCCACGGACTTTATTTTTTTCAAAGTTTTTTGTCAGGGAACATTTAATTTTGTGCTTGGAAACACTAATTAGTTCCACATGCAGACACCAGCTCTACACATTCGTATTTTCTAGGGACAAAGCTAGAGGAACTGCTGCAAACATACATGATATTTCTGTTTGCCTAGATGACATTTTATGCACTTGCCTAACGAAAAGACTTTGCTTTTCTCCAAAATCATTTTTACTGTGTTTTTCTCGGGCCATTGCATACGAATTCCACACCAGTTTGTCCGGATATGACTGGATGAAACCGGAAATATCCGTTTTTTTTTTTCTAACTCAATCCCAGATATTGCTACAGCCTCTGTGTTTGTGTATTCCTGATATCATCCACGGACTTTATTGTTTTGCATTTTTTTTATCAGGGAACATTTAATTTTGTGCTTGGAAACACTAATTGGTTCCACATGGAGACACCAGCTCTACACATTCGTATTTTCTAGGGAGAAAGCTAGAGGAACTGCAGCAAAAAAACATGATATTTCTCATTGAAAAGATGACATTTTATGCACTTGCCTAACGAAAAGACTTTGCTTTTCTCCAAAACCATGTTAACTGTGATTTTCTCGGTCCATTGCATAGGAATTCCACACCAGTTTGTCCGGATATGACGGGATGAAACCGGAAATAACCGGTTTTGTGTTGGCTAACTCAATCCCAGATATTGTTACAGCTTCTGTGTTTGTGTATTCCTGATATTATCCACGGACTTTATTGTTTTGAATGTTTTTTCTCAGGGAACATTTAATTTTGTGGTTGGAAACTCTAATTGGTTCATCATGGGGCACCAGCTCTACACATTCGTATTTTCTTGGGAGAAAACTAGAGTTAACTGCGGCAAACAAACATGATATTTCTGTTTGTATAGATGACATTTTATGCACTTGCCTAACGAAATGACTTTGCTTTTCTCCAAAACGATTTTTACTGTGATTTTCTCGGTCCATTTCATATGAATTCCACACGACTTTCTCCGGATATGCAGACTGAAACCAGAAATATCCAGGTGTGTTTTGGCTTACTAAATCCGAAATATGGCTAACAACCGCTGTGTTTGTGTTTTCTGGATATTATCAATGGACTTTATTGTTTTGAATGTTTTTATCAGGGAACATTTAATTTTCTACCGTAGAAACACTAATTGGTTCATCATGGGGACACCAGCTCTACACATTCGTATTTTCTTGGGAGAAAGCTAGAAGAACTGCGGCAAACATACATGATATTTATGTTTGTGTAGATGACATTTCATGCACTTGCCTAACGAAACGACTTTGCTTTTCTCCAAAACCATGTTTACTTTGATTTTCTCGGTCCATTGCATAGGAATTACACAACAGTTTGTCCGGATATGACTGCATGAAACCGGAAATATCCGGTTTTGTGTTGGCTAACTCAATCCCAGATATAGCGACAGCCTCTGTGTTTGTGTATTCCTGATATTATCCACGGACTTTATTTTTTTCAAAGTTTTTTATCAGGGAACATTTAATTTTGTGCTTGGAAACACTAATTGGTTCCACATGGAGACACCATCTCGACACATTTGTATTTTCTAGGGAGAAAGCTAGAGGAACTGAGGCAAAGAAGCATGATATTTCTGTTTGTCTAGATGTCATTTTATGCACTTGCCTAACGAAAATATGTTGCTTTTCTCCAAAACCATTTTTATTGTGATTTTCTCGTTCCATTGCAAACGAATTCCACACGACTTTGTCCATATATGATTGGATGAAACCAGAAATATCCGGTTGTGTTTTCGCTAACTCAAACCGAAATATTGCTACAGCCTCTATGTTTGTGTTTTCTGGATATTATCAATGGAGTTTATTGTTTGGAATGTTTTTATCAGGGAACATTTAATTTTGTACCATAGAAACACTAATTGGTTCATCATGGGGACACCAGCTCTACACATTCGTATTTTCTTGGGAGAAAGCTAGAGGAACTGCGGCAAAGAAACATGATATTTATGTTTGTGTAGATGACATTTTATGCAATTGCCTAACGAAATGTCTTTGCTTTTCTTCGAAACCATTTTACTGTGATTTTCTCGGTCCATGGCATAGGATTTCCACAACAGTTTGTCTGGATATGACTGGATAAAACCGGAAATATCCAGTTTTGCGTTGGCTAACTCAATCCAAGATATTGCGACAGCCTCTGTGTTTGTGTATTCCTGATATTATCCACGGACTTTATTTTTTTCAAAGTTTTTTGTCAGGGAACATTTAATTTTGTGCTTGGAAACACTAATTAGTTCCACATGCAGACACCAGCTCTACACATTCGTATTTTCTAGGGACAAAGCTAGAGGAACTGCTGCAAACATACATGATATTTCTGTTTGCCTAGATGACATTTTATGCACTTGCCTAACGAAAAGACTTTGCTTTTCTCCAAAATCATTTTTACTGTGTTTTTCTCGGGCCATTGCATACGAATTCCACACCAGTTTGTCCGGATATGACTGGATGAAACCGGAAATATCCGGTTTTTTTTGGCTAACTCAATCCCAGATATTGCTACAGCCTCTGTGTTTGTGTATTCCTGATATCATCCACGGACTTTATTGTTTTGCATTTTTTTTTATCAGGGAACATTTAATTTTGTGCTTGGAAACACTAATTGGTTCCACGTGGAGACACCAGCTCTACACATTCGTATTTTCTAGGGAGAAAGCTAGAGGAACTGCAGCAAAAAAACATGATATTTCTCATTGAAAAGATGACATTTTATGCACTTGCCTAACGAAAAGACTTTGCTTTTCTCCAAAACCATTTTTACTGTGATTTTCTCCGTCCATTGCATATGAATTCCACACCACTTTGTCGGGTTATGACTGGATGAAACCAGAAATATCTGGTTGTGTTTTGGCTATCTCAATCCGAAATATTGCTACAGCCTCTGTGTTTGTGTATTCCTGATATCATCCACGGACTTTATTGTTTTGAATGTTTTTATCAGGGAACTTTTAATTTTGTGCTTGGAAACACTATTTGGTTCCACATGGAGACACCAGCTCTAATCATTCGTATTTTCTAGGGAGAAAGCTAGAAGAATTGCGACAAACAAACATTATATTTCTGTTTGTATCGATGACATTTTATGCACTTTCCTAACGAAAAGACTTTGCTTTTCTCAAAACCGTTTGTACTGTGATTTTCTCGGTCCATTGCATACGAATTCCACACCAGTTTGTGCGGATATGACTGGATGAAACCAGAAATATCCGGTTGTGTTTTGGTTAACTCAACGCCAGATATTGTTACCGCATCTGTGTTTGTGTATTCCTGATATTACCAACGGACTTTATTGTTTTGAATGTTTTTATTAGGGAATATTTAATTTAGTGCTTGGCAACCCTAATTGGTTCCAAATGGAGACACCAGATCTACACATTCGTATTTTCTACAGAGAAAGCTAGAGGAACTGCGGCAAACAAACATGATATTTCTGTTTGTATAGATGACATTTTATGCACTTGTCTAACGAAAAGACTTTGCTTTTCTCAAAACCGTTTGTACTGTGATTTTCTCGGGCCATTGCATACGAATTCCACACTGTCCGGATATGACTGGGTGAAACCGGAAATCTCCGGTTTTGTTTTGGCTAACTCAATCCCAGATATTGTTACAGCTTCTGTGTTTGTGTATTCCTGATATTATCCACGGACTTTATTGTTTTGAATGTTTTTTCTCAGGGAACATTTAATTTTGTGGTTGGAAACTCTAATTGGTTCCACATGGAGACACCAGCTCTACACATTTGTATTTTCTACGGAGAAAGCTAGATGAACTGAGGCAAACAAACATGATATTTCTGTTTGTATAGATGACATTTTATGCACTTGTCAAACGAAAAGACTTTGCTTTTCTCCAAAACCATGTTAACTGTGATTTTCTCGGTCCATTGCATAGGAATTCCACACCAGTTTGTCCGGATATGACGGGATGAAACCGGAAATAACCGGTTTTGTTTTGGCTAACTCAATCCCAGATATTGCTACAGCCTCTGTGTTTGTGTATTCCTGATATTACCAACGGGCTTTATGGTTTTGAATGTTTTCATCAGGGAATATTTAATTTTTACTGTAGAAACACTAATTGGTTCATCATGGGGCACCAGCTCTACACATTCGTATTTTCTAGGGAGAAAGCTAGAGGAACTGTGTCAAAAAAACATGATATTTCTGTTTGTCTAGATGACATTTTATGCACTTGCCTAACGAAAAGACTTTGCTTTTCTCCAAAACCATTTTTATGTGATTTTCTCCGTCTATTGCATACGAATTCTACACCATTTTGTCCGGATATGACTGGATGAAACAGGAAATATCCGGTTTTGTTTTGGCTAACTCCACCCCAGATATTGCTACAGCCTCTGTGTTTGTGTTTTCTGGATATTATCCACAGACTTTATTGTTTTGAATGTTTTTCATCAAGGAACATTTAATTTCATACCATTGAAACACTAATTGTTTCCACATGGAGACACCAGCTCTACACATTCGTATTTTCTAGGGAGAAAGCTAGAGGAACTGCAGGAAACAAACATGATATTTCTGTTTGTATAGATGTCATTTTATGCAATTGCCTAATGAAAACACTATGCTTTTCTCCAAAACCATTTTTATTGTGATTTTCTCGTTCCATTGCAAACGAATTCCACACGACCTTGTCCATATATGATTGGATGAAACCAGAAATATCCGGTTGTGTTTTCGCTAACTCAAACCGAAATATTGCTACAGCCTCTATGTTTGTGTTTTCTGGATATTATCAATGGAGTTTATTGTTTGGAATGTTTTTATCAGGGAACATTTAATTTTGTACCATAGAAACACTAATTGGTTCATCATGGGGACACCAGCTCTACACATTCGTATTTTCTTGGGAGAAAGCTAGAGGAACTGCGGCAAAGAAACATGATATTTATGTTTGTGTAGATGACATTTTATGCAATTGCCTAACGAAATGTCTTTGCTTTTCTTCGAAACCATTTTACTGTGATTTTCTCGGTCCATGGCATAGGATTTCCACAACAGTTTGTCTGGATATGACTGGATAAAACCGGAAATATCCAGTTTTGCGTTGGCTAACTCAATCCAAGATATTGCGACAGCCTCTGTGTTTGTGTATTCCTGATATTATCCACGGACTTTATTTTTTTCAAAGTTTTTTGTCAGGGAACATTTAATTTTGTGCTTGGAAACACTAATTAGTTCCACATGCAGACACCAGCTCTACACATTCGTATTTTTTAGGAACAAAGCTAGAGGAACTGCTGCAAACATACATGATATTTCTGTTTGCCTAGATGACATTTTATGCACTTGCCTAACGAAAAGACTTTGCTTTTCTCCAAAATCATTTTTACTGTGTTTTTCTCGGGCCATTGCATACGAATTCCACACCAGTTTGTCCGGATATGACTGGATGAAACCGGAAATATCCGGTTTTTTTTGGCTAACTCAATCCCAGATATTGCTACAGCCTCTGTGTTTGTGTATTCCTGATATCATCCACGGACTTTATTGTTTTGCATTTTTTTTATCAGGGAACATTTAATTTTGTGCTTGGAAACACTAATTGGTTCCACATGGAGACACCAGCTCTACACATTCGTATTTTCTAGGGAGAAAGCTAGAGGAACTGCAGCAAAAAAACATGATATTTCTCATTGAAAAGATGACATTTTATGCACTTGCCTAACGAAAAGACTTTGCTTTTCTCCAAAACCATTTTTACTGTGATTTTCTCCGTCCATTGCATATGAATTCCACACCACTTTGTCGGGTTATGACTGGATGAAACCAGAAATATCTGGTTGTGTTTTGGCTATCTCAATCCGAAATATTGCTACAGCCTCTGTGTTTGTGTATTCCTGATATCATCCACGGACTTTATTGTTTTGAATGTTTTTATCAGGGAACTTTTAATTTTGTGCTTGGAAACACTATTTGGTTCCACATGGAGACACCAGCTCTAATCATTCGTATTTTCTAGGGAGAAAGCTAGAAGAATTGCGACAAACAAACATTATATTTCTGTTTGTATCGATGACATTTTATGCACTTTCCTAACGAAAAGACTTTGCTTTTCTCAAAACCGTTTGTACTGTGATTTTCTCGGTCCATTGCATACGAATTCCACACCAGTTTGTGCGGATATGACTGGATGAAACCAGAAATATCCGGTTGTGTTTTGGTTAACTCAACGCCAGATATTGTTACCGCATCTGTGTTTGTGTATTCCTGATATTACCAACGGACTTTATTGTTTTGAATGTTTTTATTAGGGAATATTTAATTTAGTGCTTGGCAACCCTAATTGGTTCCAAATGGAGACACCAGATCTACACATTCGTATTTTCTACAGAGAAAGCTAGAGGAACTGCGGCAAACAAACATGATATTTCTGTTTGTATAGATGACATTTTATGCACTTGTCTAACGAAAAGACTTTGCTTTTCTCAAAACCGTTTGTACTGTGATTTTCTCGGGCCGTTGCATACGAATTCCACACTGTCCGGATATGACTGGGTGAAACCGGAAATCTCCGGTTTTGTTTTGGCTAACTCAATCCCAGATATTGTTACAGCTTCTGTGTTTGTGTATTCCTGATATTATCCACGGACTTTATTGTTTTGAATGTTTTTTCTCAGGGAACATTTAATTTTGTGGTTGGAAACTCTAATTGGTTCCACATGGAGACACCAGCTCTACACATTTGTATTTTCTACGGAGAAAGCTAGATGAACTGAGGCAAACAAACATGATATTTCTGTTTGTATAGATGACATTTTATGCACTTGTCAAACGAAAAGACTTTGCTTTTCTCCAAAACCATGTTAACTGTGATTTTCTCGGTCCATTGCATAGGAATTCCACACCAGTTTGTCCGGATATGACGGGATGAAACCGGAAATAACCGGTTTTGTTTTGGCTAACTCAATCCCAGATATTGCTACAGCCTCTGTGTTTGTGTATTCCTGATATTACCAACGGGCTTTATGGTTTTGAATGTTTTCATCAGGGAATATTTAATTTTTACTGTAGAAACACTAATTGGTTCATCATGGGGCACCAGCTCTACACATTCGTATTTTCTAGGGAGAAAGCTAGAGGAACTGTGTCAAAAAAACATGATATTTCTGTTTGTCTAGATGACATTTTATGCACTTGCCTAACGAAAAGACTTTGCTTTTCTCCAAAACCATTTTTATGTGATTTTCTCCGTCCATTGCATACGAATTCTACACCAGTTTGTCCGGATATGACTGGATGAAACAGGAAATATCCGGTTTTGTTTTGGCTAACTCCACCCCAGATATTGCTACAGCCTCTGTGTTTGTGTTTTCTGGATATTATCCACAGACTTTATTGTTTTGAATGTTTTTCATCAAGGAACATTTAATTTCATACCATTGAAACACTAATTGTTTCCACATGGAGACACCAGCTCTACACATTCGTATTTTCTAGGGAGAAAGCTAGAGGAACTGCAGGAAACAAACATGATATTTCTGTTTGTATAGATGTCATTTTATGCAATTGCCTAATGAAAACACTATGCTTTTCTCCAAAACCATTTTTATTGTGATTTTCTCGTTCCATTGCAAACGAATTCCACACGACCTTGTCCATATATGATTGGATGAAACCAGAAATATCCGGTTGTGTTTTCGCTAACTCAAACCGAAATATTGCTACAGCCTCTATGTTTGTGTTTTCTGGATATTATCAATGGAGTTTATTGTTTGGAATGTTTTTATCAGGGAACATTTAATTTTGTACCATAGAAACACTAATTGGTTCATCATGGGGACACCAGCTCTACACATTCGTATTTTCTTGGGAGAAAGCTAGAGGAACTGCGGCAAAGAAACATGATATTTATGTTTGTGTAGATGACATTTTATGCAATTGCCTAACGAAATGTCTTTGCTTTTCTTCGAAACCATTTTACTGTGATTTTCTCGGTCCATGGCATAGGATTTCCACAACAGTTTGTCTGGATATGACTGGATAAAACCGGAAATATCCAGTTTTGCGTTGGCTAACTCAATCCAAGATATTGCGACAGCCTCTGTGTTTGTGTATTCCTGATATTATCCACGGACTTTATTTTTTTCAAAGTTTTTTGTCAGGGAACATTTAATTTTGTGCTTGGAAACACTAATTAGTTCCACATGCAGACACCAGCTCTACACATTCGTATTTTCTAGGGACAAAGCTAGAGGAACTGCTGCAAACATACATGATATTTCTGTTTGCCTAGATGACATTTTATGCACTTGCCTAACGAAAAGACTTTGCTTTTCTCCAAAATCATTTTTACTGTGTTTTTCTCGGGCCATTGCATACGAATTCCACACCAGTTTGTCCGGATATGACTGGATGAAACCGGAAATATCCGTTTTTTTTTGGCTAACTCAATCCCAGATATTGCTACAGCCTCTGTGTTTGTGTATTCCTGATATCATCCACGGACTTTATTGTTTTGCATTTTTTTTATCAGGGAACATTTAATTTTGTGCTTGGAAACACTAATTGGTTCCACATGGAGACACCAGCTCTACACATTCGTATTTTCTAGGGAGAAAGCTAGAGGAACTGCAGCAAAAAAACATGATATTTCTCATTGAAAAGATGACATTTTATGCACTTGCCTAACGAAAAGACTTTGCTTTTCTCCAAAACCATGTTAACTGTGATTTTCTCGGTCCATTGCATAGGAATTCCACACCAGTTTGTCCGGATATGACGGGATGAAACCGGAAATAACCGGTTTTGTGTTGGCTAACTCAATCCCAGATATTATTACAGCTTCTGTGTTTGTGTATTCCTGATATTATCCACGGACTTTATTGTTTTGAATGTTTTTTCTCAGGGAACATTTAATTTTGTGGTTGGAAACTCTAATTGGTTCATCATGGGGCACCAGCTCTACACATTCGTATTTTCTTGGGAGAAAACTAGAGTTAACTGCGGCAAACAAACATGATATTTCTGTTTGTATAGATGACATTTTATGCACTTGCCTAACGAAATGACTTTGCTTTTCTCCAAAACGATTTTTACTGTGATTTTCTCGGTCCATTTCATATGAATTCCACACGACTTTCTCCGGATATGCAGACTGAAACCAGAAATATCCAGGTGTGTTTTGGCTTACTAAATCCGAAATATGGCTAACAACCGCTGTGTTTGTGTTTTCTGGATATTATCAATGGACTTTATTGTTTTGAATGTTTTTATCAGGGAACATTTAATTTTCTACCGTAGAAACACTAATTGGTTCATCATGGGGACACCAGCTCTACACATTCGTATTTTCTTGGGAGAAAGCTAGAAGAACTGCGGCAAACATACATGATATTTATGTTTGTGTAGATGACATTTCATGCACTTGCCTAACGAAACGACTTTGCTTTTCTCCAAAACCATGTTTACTTTGATTTTCTCGGTCCATTGCATAGGAATTACACAACAGTTTGTCCGGATATGACTGCATGAAACCGGAAATATCCGGTTTTGTGTTGGCTAACTCAATCCCAGATATAGCGACAGCCTCTGTGTTTGTGTATTCCTGATATTATCCACGGACTTTATTTTTTTCAAAGTTTTTTATCAGGGAACATTTAATTTTGTGCTTGGAAACACTAATTGGTTCCACATGGAGACACCATCTCGACACATTTGTATTTTCTAGGGAGAAAGCTAGAGGAACTGAGGCAAAGAAGCATGATATTTCTGTTTGTCTAGATGTCATTTTATGCACTTGACTAACGAAAATATGTTGCTTTTCTCCAAAACCATTTTTATTGTGATTTTCTCGTTCCATTGCAAACGAATTCCACACGACTTTGTCCATATATGATTGGATGAAACCAGAAATATCCGGTTGTGTTTTCGCTAACTCAAACCGAAATATTGCTACAGCCTCTATGTTTGTGTTTTCTGGATATTATCAATGGAGTTTATTGTTTGGAATGTTTTTATCAGGGAACATTTAATTTTGTACCATAGAAACACTAATTGGTTCATCATGGGGACACCAGCTCTACACATTCGTATTTTCTTGGGAGAAAGCTAGAGGAACTGCGGCAAAGAAACATGATATTTATGTTTGTGTAGATGACATTTTATGCAATTGCCTAACGAAATGTCTTTGCTTTTCTTCGAAACCATTTTACTGTGATTTTCTCGGTCCATGGCATAGGATTTCCACAACAGTTTGTCTGGATATGACTGGATAAAACCGGAAATATCCAGTTTTGCGTTGGCTAACTCAATCCAAGATATTGCGACAGCCTCTGTGTTTGTGTATTCCTGATATTATCCACGGACTTTATTTTTTTCAAAGTTTTTTGTCAGGGAACATTTAATTTTGTGCTTGGAAACACTAATTAGTTCCACATGCAGACACCAGCTCTACACATTCGTATTTTCTAGGGACAAAGCTAGAGGAACTGCTGCAAACATACATGATATTTCTGTTTGCCTAGATGACATTTTATGCACTTGCCTAACGAAAAGACTTTGCTTTTCTCCAAAATCATTTTTACTGTGTTTTTCTCGGGCCATTGCATACGAATTCCACACCAGTTTGTCCGGATATGACTGGATGAAACCGGAAATATCCGGTTTTTTTTGGCTAACTCAATCCCAGATATTGCTACAGCCTCTGTGTTTGTGTATTCCTGATATCATCCACGGACTTTATTGTTTTGCATTTTTTTTTATCAGGGAACATTTAATTTTGTGCTTGGAAACACTAATTGGTTCCACGTGGAGACACCAGCTCTACACATTCGTATTTTCTAGGGAGAAAGCTAGAGGAACTGCAGCAAAAAAACATGATATTTCTCATTGAAAAGATGACATTTTATGCACTTGCCTAACGAAAAGACTTTGCTTTTCTCCAAAATCATTTTTACTGTGATTTTCTCCGTCCATTGCATATGAATTCCACACCACTTTGTCGGGTTATGACTGGATGAAACCAGAAATATCTGGTTGTGTTTTGGCTATCTCAATCCGAAATATTGCTACAGCCTCTGTGTTTGTGTATTCCTGATATCATCCACGGACTTTATTGTTTTGAATGTTTTTATCAGGGAACTTTTAATTTTGTGCTTGGAAACACTATTTGGTTCCACATGGAGACACCAGCTCTAATCATTCGTATTTTCTAGGGAGAAAGCTAGAAGAATTGCGACAAACAAACATTATATTTCTGTTTGTATCGATGACATTTTATGCACTTTCCTAACGAAAAGACTTTGCTTTTCTCAAAACCGTTTGTACTGTGATTTTCTCGGTCCATTGCATACGAATTCCACACCAGTTTGTGCGGATATGACTGGATGAAACCAGAAATATCCGGTTGTGTTTTGGTTAACTCAACGCCAGATATTGTTACCGCATCTGTGTTTGTGTATTCCTGATATTACCAACGGACTTTATTGTTTTGAATGTTTTTATTAGGGAATATTTAATTTAGTGCTTGGCAACCCTAATTGGTTCCAAATGGAGACACCAGATCTACACATTCGTATTTTCTACAGAGAAAGCTAGAGGAACTGCGGCAAACAAACATGATATTTCTGTTTGTATAGATGACATTTTATGCACTTGTCTAACGAAAAGACTTTGCTTTTCTCAAAACCGTTTGTACTGTGATTTTCTCGGGCCATTGCATACGAATTCCACACTGTCCGGATATGACTGGGTGAAACCGGAAATCTCCGGTTTTGTTTTGGCTAACTCAATCCCAGATATTGTTACAGCTTCTGTGTTTGTGTATTCCTGATATTATCCACGGACTTTATTGTTTTGAATGTTTTTTCTCAGGGAACATTTAATTTTGTGGTTGGAAACTCTAATTGGTTCCACATGGAGACACCAGCTCTACACATTTGTATTTTCTACGGAGAAAGCTAGATGAACTGAGGCAAACAAACATGATATTTCTGTTTGTATAGATGACATTTTATGCACTTGTCAAACGAAAAGACTTTGCTTTTCTCCAAAACCATGTTAACTGTGATTTTCTCGGTCCATTGCATAGGAATTCCACACCAGTTTGTCCGGATATGACGGGATGAAACCGGAAATAACCGGTTTTGTTTTGGCTAACTCAATCCCAGATATTGCTACAGCCTCTGTGTTTGTGTATTCCTGATATTACCAACGGGCTTTATGGTTTTGAATGTTTTCATCAGGGAATATTTAATTTTTACTGTAGAAACACTAATTGGTTCATCATGGGGCACCAGCTCTACACATTCGTATTTTCTAGGGAGAAAGCTAGAGGAACTGTGTCAAAAAAACATGATATTTCTGTTTGTCTAGATGACATTTTATGCACTTGCCTAACGAAAAGACTTTGCTTTTCTCCAAAACCATTTTTATGTGATTTTCTCCGTCCATTGCATACGAATTCTACACCAGTTTGTCCGGATATGACTGGATGAAACAGGAAATATCCGGTTTTGTTTTGGCTAACTCCACCCCAGATATTGCTACAGCCTCTGTGTTTGTGTTTTCTGGATATTATCCACAGACTTTATTGTTTTGAATGTTTTTCATCAAGGAACATTTAATTTCATACCATTGAAACACTAATTGTTTCCACATGGAGACACCAGCTCTACACATTCGTATTTTCTAGGGAGAAAGCTAGAGGAACTGCAGGAAACAAACATGATATTTCTGTTTGTATAGATGTCATTTTATGCAATTGCCTAATGAAAACACTATGCTTTTCTCCAAAACCATTTTTATTGTGATTTTCTCGTTCCATTGCAAACGAATTCCACACGACCTTGTCCATATATGATTGGATGAAACCAGAAATATCCGGTTGTGTTTTCGCTAACTCAAACCGAAATATTGCTACAGCCTCTATGTTTGTGTTTTCTGGATATTATCAATGGAGTTTATTGTTTGGAATGTTTTTATCAGGGAACATTTAATTTTGTACCATAGAAACACTAATTGGTTCATCATGGGGACACCAGCTCTACACATTCGTATTTTCTTGGGAGAAAGCTAGAGGAACTGCGGCAAAGAAACATGATATTTATGTTTGTGTAGATGACATTTTATGCAATTGCCTAACGAAATGTCTTTGCTTTTCTTCGAAACCATTTTACTGTGATTTTCTCGGTCCATGGCATAGGATTTCCACAACAGTTTGTCTGGATATGACTGGATAAAACCGGAAATATCCAGTTTTGCGTTGGCTAACTCAATCCAAGATATTGCGACAGCCTCTGTGTTTGTGTATTCCTGATATTATCCACGGACTTTATTTTTTTCAAAGTTTTTTGTCAGGGAACATTTAATTTTGTGCTTGGAAACACTAATTAGTTCCACATGCAGACACCAGCTCTACACATTCGTATTTTCTAGGGACAAAGCTAGAGGAACTGCTGCAAACATACATGATATTTCTGTTTGCCTAGATGACATTTTATGCACTTGCCTAACGAAAAGACTTTGCTTTTCTCCAAAATCATTTTTACTGTGTTTTTCTCGGGCCATTGCATACGAATTCCACACCAGTTTGTCCGGATATGACTGGATGAAACCGGAAATATCCGGTTTTTTTTGGCTAACTCAATCCCAGATATTGCTACAGCCTCTGTGTTTGTGTATTCCTGATATCATCCACGGACTTTATTGTTTTGCATTTTTTTTATCAGGGAACATTTAATTTTGTGCTTGGAAACACTAATTGGTTCCACATGGAGACACCAGCTCTACACATTCGTATTTTCTAGGGAGAAAGCTAGAGGAACTGCAGCAAAAAAACATGATATTTCTCATTGAAAAGATGACATTTTATGCACTTGCCTAACGAAAAGACTTTGCTTTTCTCCAAAACCATTTTTACTGTGATTTTCTCCGTCCATTGCATATGAATTCCACACCACTTTGTCGGGTTATGACTGGATGAAACCAGAAATATCTGGTTGTGTTTTGGCTATCTCAATCCGAAATATTGCTACAGCCTCTGTGTTTGTGTATTCCTGATATCATCCACGGACTTTATTGTTTTGAATGTTTTTATCAGGGAACTTTTAATTTTGTGCTTGGAAACACTATTTGGTTCCACATGGAGACACCAGCTCTAATCATTCGTATTTTCTAGGGAGAAAGCTAGAAGAATTGCGACAAACAAACATTATATTTCTGTTTGTATCGATGACATTTTATGCACTTTCCTAACGAAAAGACTTTGCTTTTCTCAAAACCGTTTGTACTGTGATTTTCTCGGTCCATTGCATACGAATTCCACACCAGTTTGTGCGGATATGACTGGATGAAACCAGAAATATCCGGTTGTGTTTTGGTTAACTCAACGCCAGATATTGTTACCGCATCTGTGTTTGTGTATTCCTGATATTACCAACGGACTTTATTGTTTTGAATGTTTTTATTAGGGAATATTTAATTTAGTGCTTGGCAACCCTAATTGGTTCCAAATGGAGACACCAGATCTACACATTCGTATTTTCTACAGAGAAAGCTAGAGGAACTGCGGCAAACAAACATGATATTTCTGTTTGTATAGATGACATTTTATGCACTTGTCTAACGAAAAGACTTTGCTTTTCTCAAAACCGTTTGTACTGTGATTTTCTCGGGCCATTGCATACGAATTCCACACTGTCCGGATATGACTGGGTGAAACCGGAAATCTCCGGTTTTGTTTTGGCTAACTCAATCCCAGATATTGTTACAGCTTCTGTGTTTGTGTATTCCTGATATTATCCACGGACTTTATTGTTTTGAATGTTTTTTCTCAGGGAACATTTAATTTTGTGGTTGGAAACTCTAATTGGTTCCACATGGAGACACCAGCTCTACACATTTGTATTTTCTACGGAGAAAGCTAGATGAACTGAGGCAAACAAACATGATATTTCTGTTTGTATAGATGACATTTTATGCACTTGTCAAACGAAAAGACTTTGCTTTTCTCCAAAACCATGTTAACTGTGATTTTCTCGGTCCATTGCATAGGAATTCCACACCAGTTTGTCGGGATATGACGGGATGAAACCGGAAATAACCGGTTTTGTTTTGGCTAACTCAATCCCAGATATTGCTACAGCCTCTGTGTTTGTGTATTCCTGATATTACCAACGGACTTTATGGTTTTGAATGTTTTCATCAGGGAATATTTAATTTTTACTGTAGAAACACTAATTGGTTCATCATGGGGCACCAGCTCTACACATTCGTATTTCTTGGGAGAAAACTAGAGTTAACTGCGGCAAACAAACATGATATTTCTGTTTGTATAGATGACATTTTATGCACTTGCCTAACGAAATGACTTTGCTTTTCTCCAAAACGATTTTTACTGTGATTTTCTCGGTCCATTTCATATGAATTCCACACGACTTTCTCCGGATATGCAGACTGAAACCAGAAATATCCAGGTGTGTTTTGGCTTACTAAATCCGAAATATGGCTAACAACCGCTGTGTTTGTGTTTTCTGGATATTATCAATGGACTTTATTGTTTTGAATGTTTTTATCAGGGAACATTTAATTTTCTACCGTAGAAACACTAATTGGTTCATCATGGGGACACCAGCTCTACACATTCGTATTTTCTTGGGAGAAAGCTAGAAGAACTGCGGCAAACATACATGATATTTATGTTTGTGTAGATGACATTTCATGCACTTGCCTAACGAAACGACTTTGCTTTTCTCCAAAACCATGTTTACTTTGATTTTCTCGGTCCATTGCATAGGAATTACACAACAGTTTGTCCGGATATGACTGCATGAAACCGGAAATATCCGGTTTTGTGTTGGCTAACTCAATCCCAGATATAGCGACAGCCTCTGTGTTTGTGTATTCCTGATATTATCCACGGACTTTATTTTTTTCAAAGTTTTTTATCAGGGAACATTTAATTTTGTGCTTGGAAACACTAATTGGTTCCACATGGAGACACCATCTCGACACATTTGTATTTTCTAGGGAGAAAGCTAGAGGAACTGAGGCAAAGAAGCATGATATTTCTGTTTGTCTAGATGTCATTTTATGCACTTGACTAACGAAAATATGTTGCTTTTCTCCAAAACCATTTTTATTGTGATTTTCTCGTTCCATTGCAAACGAATTCCACACGACTTTGTCCATATATGATTGGATGAAACCAGAAATATCCGGTTGTGTTTTCGCTAACTCAAACCGAAATATTGCTACAGCCTCTATGTTTGTGTTTTCTGGATATTATCAATGGAGTTTATTGTTTGGAATGTTTTTATCAGGGAACATTTAATTTTGTACCATAGAAACACTAATTGGTTCATCATGGGGACACCAGCTCTACACATTCGTATTTTCTTGGGAGAAAGCTAGAGGAACTGCGGCAAAGAAACATGATATTTATGTTTGTGTAGATGACATTTTATGCAATTGCCTAACGAAATGTCTTTGCTTTTCTTCGAAACCATTTTACTGTGATTTTCTCGGTCCATGGCATAGGATTTCCACAACAGTTTGTCTGGATATGACTGGATAAAACCGGAAATATCCAGTTTTGCGTTGGCTAACTCAATCCAAGATATTGCGACAGCCTCTGTGTTTGTGTATTCCTGATATTATCCACGGACTTTATTTTTTTCAAAGTTTTTTGTCAGGGAACATTTAATTTTGTGCTTGGAAACACTAATTAGTTCCACATGCAGACACCAGCTCTACACATTCGTATTTTCTAGGGACAAAGCTAGAGGAACTGCTGCAAACATACATGATATTTCTGTTTGCCTAGATGACATTTTATGCACTTGCCTAACGAAAAGACTTTGCTTTTCTCCAAAATCATTTTTACTGTGTTTTTCTCGGGCCATTGCATACGAATTCCACACCAGTTTGTCCGGATATGACTGGATGAAACCGGAAATATCCGTTTTTTTTTGGCTAACTCAATCCCAGATATTGCTACAGCCTCTGTGTTTGTGTATTCCTGATATCATCCACGGACTTTATTGTTTTGCATTTTTTTTTTATCAGGGAACATTTAATTTTGTGCTTGGAAACACTAATTGGTTCCACATGGAGACACCAGCTCTACACATTCGTATTTTCTAGGGAGAAAGCTAGAGGAACTGCAGCAAAAAAACATGATATTTCTCATTGAAAAGATGACATTTTATGCACTTGCCTAACGAAAAGACTTTGCTTTTCTCCAAAACCATTTTTACTGTGATTTTCTCCGTCCATTGCATATGAATTCCACACCACTTTGTCGGGTTATGACTGGATGAAACCAGAAATATCTGGTTGTGTTTTGGCTATCTCAATCCGAAATATTGCTACAGCCTCTGTGTTTGTGTATTCCTGATATCATCCACGGACTTTATTGTTTTGAATGTTTTTATCAGGGAACTTTTAATTTTGTGCTTGGAAACACTATTTGGTTCCACATGGAGACACCAGCTCTAATCATTCGTATTTTCTAGGGAGAAAGCTAGAAGAATTGCGACAAACAAACATTATATTTCTGTTTGTATCGATGACATTTTATGCACTTTCCTAACGAAAAGACTTTGCTTTTCTCAAAACCGTTTGTACTGTGATTTTCTCGGTCCATTGCATACGAATTCCACACCAGTTTGTGCGGATATGACTGGATGAAACCAGAAATATCCGGTTGTGTTTTGGTTAACTCAACGCCAGATATTGTTACCGCATCTGTGTTTGTGTATTCCTGATATTACCAACGGACTTTATTGTTTTGAATGTTTTTATTAGGGAATATTTAATTTAGTGCTTGGCAACCCTAATTGGTTCCAAATGGAGACACCAGATCTACACATTCGTATTTTCTACAGAGAAAGCTAGAGGAACTGCGGCAAACAAACATGATATTTCTGTTTGTATAGATGACATTTTATGCACTTGTCTAACGAAAAGACTTTGCTTTTCTCAAAACCGTTTGTACTGTGATTTTCTCGGGCCATTGCATACGAATTCCACACTGTCCGGATATGACTGGGTGAAACCGGAAATCTCCGGTTTTGTTTTGGCTAACTCAATCCCAGATATTGTTACAGCTTCTGTGTTTGTGTATTCCTGATATTATCCACGGACTTTATTGTTTTGAATGTTTTTTCTCAGGGAACATTTAATTTTGTGGTTGGAAACTCTAATTGGTTCCACATGGAGACACCAGCTCTACACATTTGTATTTTCTACGGAGAAAGCTAGATGAACTGAGGCAAACAAACATGATATTTCTGTTTGTATAGATGACATTTTATGCACTTGTCAAACGAAAAGACTTTGCTTTTCTCCAAAACCATGTTAACTGTGATTTTCTCGGTCCATTGCATAGGAATTCCACACCAGTTTGTCCGGATATGACGGGATGAAACCGGAAATAACGGGTTTTGTTTTGGCTAACTCAATCCCAGATATTGCTACAGCCTCTGTGTTTGTGTATTCCTGATATTATCCACGGACTTTATTGTTTTGAATATTTTATCTCAGGGAATATTTAATTTTTACTGTAGAAACACTAATTGGTTCATCATGGGGCACCAGCTCTACACATTCGTATTTTCTAGGGAGAAAGCTAGAGGAACTGTGTCAAAAAAACATGATATTTCTGTTTGTCTAGATGACATTTTATGCACTTGCCTAACGAAAAGACTTTCCTATTCTCCAAAACCATTTTTATGTGATTTTCTCCGTCCATTGCATACGAATTCTACACCAGTTTGTCCGGATATGACTGGATGAAACAGGAAATATCCGGTTTTGTTTTGGCTAACTCCACCCCAGATATTGCTACAGCCTCTGTGTTTGTGTTTTCTGGATATTATCCACAGACTTTATTGTTTTGAATGTTTTTCATCAAGGAACATTTAATTTCATACCATTGAAACACTAATTGTTTCCACATGGAGACACCAGCTCTACACATTCGTATTTTCTAGGGAGAAAGCTAGAGGAACTGCAGGAAACAAACATGATATTTCTGTTTGTATAGATGTCATTTTATGCAATTGCCTAACGAAAACACTATGCTTTTCTCCAAAACCTTTTTACTGTGATTTTCTCGGTCTATTGCAAAAGAATTCAACACCAGTTGGGCCGGATATGATTGGATGAAACCAGAAATAACCGGTTGTGTTTTCGCTAACTCAAACCGAAATATTGCTACAGCCTCTATGTTTGTGTTTTCTGGATATTATCAATGGAGTTTATTGTTTGGAATGTTTTTATCAGGGAACATTTAATTTTGTACCATAGAAACACTAATTGGTTCATCATGGGGACACAAGCTCTACACATTCGTATTTTCTTGGGAGAAAGCTAGAGGAACTGCGGCAAAGAAACATGATATTTATGTTTGTGTAGATGACATTTTATGCAATTGCCTAACGAAATGTCTTTGCTTTTCTTCGAAACCATTTTACTGTGATTTTCTCGGTCCATGGCATAGGATTTCCACAACAGTTTGTCTGGATATGACTGGATAAAACCGGAAATATCCAGTTTTGCGTTGGCTAACTCAATCCAAGATATTGCGACAGCCTCTGTGTTTGTGTATTCCTGATATTATCCACGGACTTTATTTTTTTCAAAGTTTTTTGTCAGGGAACATTTAATTTTGTGCTTGGAAACACTAATTAGTTCCACATGCAGACACCAGCTCTACACATTCGTATTTTCTAGGGACAAAGCTAGAGGAACTGCTGCAAACATACATGATATTTCTGTTTGCCTAGATGACATTTTATGCACTTGCCTAACGAAAAGACTTTGCTTTTCTCCAAAATCATTTTTACTGTGTTTTTCTCGGGCCATTGCATACGAATTCCACACCAGTTTGTCCGGATATGACTGGATGAAACCGGAAATATCCGTTTTTTTTTGGCTAACTCAATCCCAGATATTGCTACTGCCTCTGTGTTTGTGTATTCCTGATATCATCCACGGACTTTATTGTTTTGCATTTTTTTTATCAGGGAACATTTAATTTTGTGCTTGGAAACACTAATTGGTTCCACGTGGAGACACCAGCTCTACACATTCGTATTTTCTAGGGAGAAAGCTAGAGGAACTGCAGCAAAAAAACATGATATTTCTCATTGAAAAGATGACATTTTATGCACTTGCCTAACGAAAAGACTTTGCTTTTCTCCAAAACCATTTTTACTGTGATTTTCTCCGTCCATTGCATATGAATTCCACACCACTTTGTCGGGTTATGACTGGATGAAACCAGAAATATCTGGTTGTGTTTTGGCTATCTCAATCCGAAATATTGCTACGGCCTCTGTGTTTGTGTATTCCTGATATCATCCACGGACTTTATTGTTTTGAATGTTTTTATCAGGGAACTTTTAATTTTGTGCTTGGAAACACTATTTGGTTCCACATGGAGACACCAGCTCTAATCATTCGTATTTTCTAGGGAGAAAGCTAGAAGAATTGCGACAAACAAACATTATATTTCTGTTTGTATCGATGACATTTTATGCACTTTCCTAACGAAAAGACTTTGCTTTTCTCAAAACCGTTTGTACTGTGATTTTCTCGGTCCATTGCATACGAATTCCACACCAGTTTGTGCGGATATGACTGGATGAAACCAGAAATATCCGGTTGTGTTTTGGTTAACTCAACGCCAGATATTGTTACCGCATCTGTGTTTGTGTATTCCTGATATTACCAACGGACTTTATTGTTTTGAATGTTTTTATTAGGGAATATTTAATTTAGTGCTTGGCAACCCTAATTGGTTCCAAATGGAGACACCAGATCTACACATTCGTATTTTCTACAGAGAAAGCTAGAGGAACTGCGGCAAACAAACATGATATTTCTGTTTGTATAGATGACATTTTATGCACTTGTCTAACGAAAAGACTTTGCTTTTCTCAAAACCGTTTGTACTGTGATTTTCTCGGGCCATTGCATACGAATTCCACACTGTCCGGATATGACTGGGTGAAACCGGAAATCTCCGGTTTTGTTTTGGCTAACTCAATCCCAGATATTGTTACAGCTTCTGTGTTTGTGTATTCCTGATATTATCCACGGACTTTATTGTTTTGAATGTTTTTTCTCAGGGAACATTTAATTTTGTGGTTGGAAACTCTAATTGGTTCCACATGGAGACACCAGCTCTACACATTTGTATTTTCTACGGAGAAAGCTAGATGAACTGAGGCAAACAAACATGATATTTCTGTTTGTATAGATGACATTTTATGCACTTGTCAAACGAAAAGACTTTGCTTTTCTCCAAAACCATGTTAACTGTGATTTTCTCGGTCCATTGCATAGGAATTCCACACCAGTTTGTCCGGATATGACGGGATGAATCCGGAAATAACCGGTTTTGTGTTGGCTAACTCAATCCCAGATATTGTTACAGCTTCTGTGTTTGTGTATTCCTGATATTATCCACGGACTTTATTGTTTTGAATGTTTTTTCTCAGGGAACATTTAATTTTGTGGTTGGAAACTCTAATTGGTTCATCATGGGGCACCAGCTCTACACATTCGTATTTTCTTGGGAGAAAGCTAGAGTTAACTGCGGCAAACAAACATGATATTTCTGTTTGTATAGATGCCATTTTATGCACTTGCCTAACGAAATGACTTTGCTTTTCTCCAAAACGATTTTTACTGTGATTTTCTCGGTCCATTTCATATGAATTCCACACGACTTTCTCCGGATATGCTGACTGAAACCAGAAATATCCAGGTGTGTTTTGGCTTACTAAATCCGAAATATGGCTAACAACCGCTGTGTTTGTGTTTTCTGGATATTATCAATGGACTTTATTGTTTTGAATGTTTTTATCAGGGAACATTTAATTTTGTACCGTAGAAACACTAATAGGTTCATCATGGGGACATCAGCTCTACACATTCGTATTTTCTTGGGAGAAAGCTAGAAGAACTGCGGCAAACATACATGATATTTATGTTTGCCTAGATGACATTTCATGCACTTGCCTAACGAAACGACTTTGCTTTTCTCCAAAACCATGTTTACTTTGATTTTCTCGGTCCATTGCATAGGAATTACACAACAGTTTGTCCGGATATGACTGCATGAAACCGGAAATATCCGGTTTTGTGTTGGCTAACTCAATCCCAGATATAGCGACAGCCTCTGTGTTTGTGTATTCCTGATATTATCCACGGACTTTATTTTTTTCAAAGTTTTTTGTCAGGGAACATTTAATTTTGTGCTTGGAAACACTAATTGGTTCCACATGGAGACACCATCTCGACACATTTGTATTTTCTAGGGAGAAAGCTAGAGGAACTGAGGCAAAGAAGCATGATATTTCTGTTTGTCTAGATGTCATTTTATGCACTTGCCTAACGAAAATATGTTGCTTTTCTCCAAAACCATTTTTATTGTGATTTTCTCGTTCCATTGCAAACGAATTCCACACGACTTTGTCCATATATGATTGGATGAAACCAGAAATATCCGGTTGTGTTTTCGCTAACTCAAACCGAAATATTGCTACAGCCTCTATGTTTGTGTTTTCTGGATATTATCAATGGAGTTTATTGTTTGGAATGTTTTTATCAGGGAACATTTAATTTTGTACCATAGAAACACTAATTGGTTCATCATGGGGACACCAGCTCTACACATTCGTATTTTCTTGGGAGAAAGCTAGAGGAACTGCGGCAAAGAAACATGATATTTATGTTTGTGTAGATGACATTTTATGCAATTGCCTAACGAAATGTCTTTGCTTTTCTTCGAAACCATTTTACTGTGATTTTCTCGGTCCATGGCATAGGATTTCCACAACAGTTTGTCTGGATATGACTGGATAAAACCGGAAATATCCAGTTTTGCGTTGGCTAACTCAATCCAAGATATTGCGACAGCCTCTGTGTTTGTGTATTCCTGATATTATCCACGGACTTTATTTTTTTCAAAGTTTTTTGTCAGGGAACATTTAATTTTGTGCTTGGAAACACTAATTAGTTCCACATGCAGACACCAGCTCTACACATTCGTATTTTCTAGGGACAAAGCTAGAGGAACTGCTGCAAACATACATGATATTTCTGTTTGCCTAGATGACATTTTATGCACTTGCCTAACGAAAAGACTTTGCTTTTCTCCAAAATCATTTTTACTGTGTTTTTCTCGGGCCATTGCATACGAATTCCACACCAGTTTGTCCGGATATGACTGGATGAAACCGGAAATATCCGTTTTTTTTTGGCTAACTCAATCCCAGATATTGCTACAGCCTCTGTGTTTGTGTATTCCTGATATCATCCACGGACTTTATTGTTTTGCATTTTTTTTTTATCAGGGAACATTTAATTTTGTGCTTGGAAACACTAATTGGTTCCACATGGAGACACCAGCTCTACACATTCGTATTTTCTAGGGAGAAAGCTAGAGGAACTGCAGCAAAAAAACATGATATTTCTCATTGAAAAGATGACATTTTATGCACTTGCCTAACGAAAAGACTTTGCTTTTCTCCAAAACCATTTTTACTGTGATTTTCTCCGTCCATTGCATATGAATTCCACACCACTTTGTCGGGTTATGACTGGATGAAACCAGAAATATCTGGTTGTGTTTTGGCTATCTCAATCCGAAATATTGCTACAGCCTCTGTGTTTGTGTATTCCTGATATCATCCACGGACTTTATTGTTTTGAATGTTTTTATCAGGGAACTTTTAATTTTGTGCTTGGAAACACTATTTGGTTCCACATGGAGACACCAGCTCTAATCATTCGTATTTTCTAGGGAGAAAGCTAGAAGAATTGCGACAAACAAACATTATATTTCTGTTTGTATCGATGACATTTTATGCACTTTCCTAACGAAAAGACTTTGCTTTTCTCAAAACCGTTTGTACTGTGATTTTCTCGGTCCATTGCATACGAATTCCACACCAGTTTGTGCGGATATGACTGGATGAAACCAGAAATATCCGGTTGTGTTTTGGTTAACTCAACGCCAGATATTGTTACCGCATCTGTGTTTGTGTATTCCTGATATTACCAACGGACTTTATTGTTTTGAATGTTTTTATTAGGGAATATTTAATTTAGTGCTTGGCAACCCTAATTGGTTCCAAATGGAGACACCAGATCTACACATTCGTATTTTCTACAGAGAAAGCTAGAGGAACTGCGGCAAACAAACATGATATTTCTGTTTGTATAGATGACATTTTATGCACTTGTCTAACGAAAAGACTTTGCTTTTCTCAAAACCGTTTGTACTGTGATTTTCTCGGGCCATTGCATACGAATTCCACACTGTCCGGATATGACTGGGTGAAACCGGAAATCTCCGGTTTTGTTTTGGCTAACTCAATCCCAGATATTGTTACAGCTTCTGTGTTTGTGTATTCCTGATATTATCCACGGACTTTATTGTTTTGAATGTTTTTTCTCAGGGAACATTTAATTTTGTGGTTGGAAACTCTAATTGGTTCCACATGGAGACACCAGCTCTACACATTTGTATTTTTTTACGGAGAAAGCTAGATGAACTGAGGCAAACAAACATGATATTTCTGTTTGTATAGATGACATTTTATGCACTTGTCAAACGAAAAGACTTTGCTTTTCTCCAAAACCATGTTAACTGTGATTTTCTCGGTCCATTGCATAGGAATTCCACACCAGTTTGTCCGGATATGACGGGATGAAACCGGAAATAACCGGTTTTGTTTTGGCTAACTCAATCCCAGATATTGCTACAGCCTCTGTGTTTGTGTATTCCTGATATTATCCACGGACTTTATTGTTTTGAATATTTTATCTCAGGGAATATTTAATTTTTACTGTAGAAACACTAATTGGTTCATCATGGGGACACCAGCTCTACACATTCGTATTTTCTAGGGAGAAAGCTAGAGGAACTGTGTCAAAAAAACATGATATTTCTGTTTGTCTAGATGACATTTTATGCACTTGCCTAACGAAAAGACTTTGCTTTTCTCCAAAACCATTTTTATGTGATTTTCTCCGTCCATTGCATATGAATTCTACACCAGTTTGTCCGGATATGACTGGATGAAACAGGAAATATCCGGTTTTGTTTTGGCTAACTCCACCCCAGATATTGCTACAGCCTCTGTGTTTGTGTTTTCTGGATATTATCCACAGACTTTATTGTTTTGAATGTTTTTCATCAAGGAACATTTAATTTCATACCATTGAAACACTAATTGTTTCCACATGGAGACACCAGCTCTACACATTCGTATTTTCTAGGGAGAAAGCTAGAGGAACTGCAGGAAACAAACATGATATTTCTGTTTGTATAGATGTCATTTTATGCAATTGCCTAACGAAAACACTATGCTTTTCTCCAAAACCTTCTTTACTGTGATTTTCTCGGTCTATTGCAAAAGAATTCAACACCAGTTGGGCCGGATATGATTGGATGAAACCAGAAATATCCGGTTGTGTTTTCGCTAACTCAAACCGAAATATTGCTACAGCCTCTATGTTTGTGTTTTCTGGATATTATCAATGGAGTTTATTGTTTGGAATGTTTTTATCAGGGAACATTTAATTTTGTACCATAGAAACACTAATTGGTTCATCATGGGGACACCAGCTCTACACATTCGTATTTTCTTGGGAGAAAGCTAGAGGAACTGCGGCAAAGAAACATGATATTTATGTTTGTGTAGATGACATTTTATGCAATTGCCTAACGAAATGTCTTTGCTTTTCTTCGAAACCATTTTACTGTGATTTTCTCGGTCCATGGCATAGGATTTCCACAACAGTTTGTCTGGATATGACTGGATAAAACCGGAAATATCCAGTTTTGCGTTGGCTAACTCAATCCAAGATATTGCGACAGCCTCTGTGTTTGTGTATTCCTGATATTATCCACGGACTTTATTTTTTTCAAAGTTTTTTGTCAGGGAACATTTAATTTTGTGCTTGGAAACACTAATTAGTTCCACATGCAGACACCAGCTCTACACATTCGTATTTTCTAGGGAGAATGCTAGAGGAACTGCGGCAAACAAACATGATATTTCTGTTTGTATAGATGACATTTTATGCACTTGCCTAAAGAAATGTCTTTGCTTTTCTCCAAAACCATTGTTACTGTGATTTTCTCGATACACTGCATATGAATTCCACACCAGTTTGTCCGGATATTACTGGATGAAACCGGATTATCCAGTTGTGTTTTGGCTTACTCAATCCCAAATATTGCTACAGCCTCTGCGTTTGTGTATTCATGATATTATCCAAGGAATTTATTGTTTTGAATGTTTTTTATCAGGGAACATTTTATTTTGAGCGTGGAGACACTAATTGGTTCCACATGGAGAGATCAGCTTTACACATTCGTATTTTCTAGGGAGAAACCTAGAGGAACTGCCGCAAAGAAACATGATATTTCTCTTTGTATCGATGACATTTTATGTACTTTTCAAACGAAAAGATTTTGCTTTTCTCCAAAACCATTTTTTCTGTGGTTTTCTCAGTCAATTTGTAAGACCCCCGAAAGGTATCTCACACTTCTACCGACCCCAGAAACACGAATTCCAGTCCAATCGCTGCAAGTGCATGAGGAAGTTTATTACATCTGCGCAGATGGGCCAACTCTTAAGCACAACAGCACCCTCTAGTGCAGTGCGAGAAGAGAGGCCCCGATCATCAACCGCACAGAGTATTTAAGGATTAAAACCACAACATTAGCATATCTCCATAACATTACAGAAAGTCACAAGATAAACCGCAGCATGACAAATACATCACAAGGTAAAGGGTTTTTCCAGGGTGAGGGGACAAAAAAACCTTGAGCAAGCATAAACACGGGGTCATCATGACCAAAAACTCAACATAGCTCCTAAAATAATTATCACATGCTCAATTATCTCATGAAAGCATTAGCACAATCATCACATGTTACAAGGTCAGCTAAAGTCTAGTTATCTTAAAAAAAATGCATTTTGCAAGCCAAAGCATTTTGTACAAAAGCAGAACAATATGCAGTTAGCCAAGCAACTCCATTTTAACCCCTTCCTGCCTTATTTTCTCTCATTCCCCCCTTTTCTTTTTGTTAAATTTTAATCTTAAAATTTTAGGAATTACTTTTTAAATTTAATATCAGTTGCATACCCGGAGGAGCAGGCCCTATCTTACTAAGGGTCCTGCAATGGCTAAGATTCTCTTGGAAAGAAATTAAAAATCCCATATTGGTAACAATTAGAATTAAGAGGTAATTAAGTATACGCTTCCGCCCGGTCCTTTGTTTCATATTGGAGTCTGATTACAAAACAGGCCGGAGATGTCCCAGGTGTTTCTTCCTCGTACGTAATTATTATTGAAATATGTGGGCTGCCCATTACCGGCGCCCAACAAATCTGCTGCCAGACACAGGTTTACAAGCACATCTCTGTGCCCTGCAGCCGACTTCATGAGCACAAAGGCAAGTCTGCAGGGTAGGGGAAGCATGTCCCGCAGGATAGAAAAAAATTACAAAAAGGCATCAGAATTTAAAAACAGAAAATACAACAGAGACAAAAACAGAAAACACATCCCTGAAGAAGTCATACAAATTTGGGTTAATACCTGGTGCCTGTTCAGCTGAATTGACCCAAATACTTTTTGTGACTTTCACACACCCTCTTCGACTTACTTTAAACATTTTACCATTTCCATTTCAGTCTAGAGTAAACTAGCCATCCGGATAAAGTCATTCTTACAAACCATGTCCTTTCCTTATATAAAAAGCTCTTTTTCTCTTTAGCCCTTCTCACCAACAATACTCTTTTCTTTTATGTCCTTCATTTTTAAACTTTGGCACTGCTGGGTCAGGACCAAGGCGTGGGTGATAAACAATTTTACTTTTATTACTAAGGGTCAGCAATATTTCTTTTTTAGCAATGACAATATCACACAAATCTGTTTGGTAACTTCCAGAAAAATCTTTTAACCAGAATTATGTATAAAGCAGAGCCTCTTCCACTTCTTGCTGGATGGAAAAGGTGACGTTCTGCAGCACTCTGGACGTCTTGCTCAATCCCAGTCCAGGCTGCGGCATCTTCAGGATATACAGCAAATAGTCCTAAGCCAGCATATGTACATAGGCAAACTCGCAGTCACTCATCTTCTGCTGCTCGGAGAGCAGAGCCAGGGACTGCTTCTTCAGAAAGTCTTTAAAGCCCTAAAAGGCAGACATCTAAGCAGAGCCTGGCAAATAGGGAAGTTGCAAAAGTGTAGCAGCATATAAAAGATATGTAGCGTTATAAAAATGTGTAGCAGCAGTTTGACCCAGTCTCCAGTGCTAGTCCCCACCATTAATCATACGTTTTACCTAACTATATCCCTAGTACCTTGGCTACCGCTACCACCATCTGACTTACCCTATAAACACAATGTAACTTTCTATTTCCAACACCTGTGCCACCATCTGACTTACCCTGGAGACGAAAGCTGGCCCGGTGTCTGACCCCAGTACCTTTGGTAGTCCAAATCAGGGAAACATTGGCGCAATTTTTCTTCCTGGTCGATAAAGCCTCTGTCCATTTTGAGTTCCCCGTGGGTAGTGGCGAGAGCGTACCTGCTGTTCTCGTGCATTGCCACCCGCTCCTTTTTCTTAGCTGCACGGAGTGCATGGTCCATCGCGATCAGCCCTGCCTGCCGAGCAGAGTCCTCGGGGGGTTGAAGGTGGAAACCCAGACGTGTCCCAATGAGGGAGGAGCCGAGGGGCCGCTGTCGCCCAGTCTCACCACTCCGCTGCTGTCATCTTTTCTCTTGTCGTCTTGCAGGGGCCGTTTCGGTTAGTTCAGTCTCGTGTGGCAGTCGTACACCACTTGACTCTCGTTGTTAGTCGGACCTTAGGCAGACTTGTCCTTTTGGGCACTTTTCTGTGCTTTTGCCAGTCTCCAGGGTCGCTGCCTATCCTGATTCTCCCTTACTTCTGCTTTCTTTTAACTGTGGTGGCCAGGATCCTAGTTAGTTCCTTTTTCTTAGCCCATTTTAAACTTCCCCTTTTTTAACTAAAAAACTTTAACCCCTTCAGCTAAGCTCCTCAGGGGAGTCTGGCAGTAGAGACTGAGTCTTTTACAGAGTTCCATTTAAGTGCAGTAAAATTAATGTTAGTAAAACAGGCCCTGCAAGTCCTGTCAGGGCTTGTTTTCCCAGTTATATGGAGGAGAAGGACGGCCAGTTAGAACGGGCCGGGGGTCCTCCCTCCTCTGCTTCATCCTCCTCTGTTTTATCGGATTTTTCCTTCTCCATTTCTCTTCTGGTTTCCAAAAAGGGCACCAATGTCAGGAGCATAAAAAAAACAGTACCCTTTCAATAAACAGACATGTTGAGGCGCACACAGTCCAATTAACAAATGAGCTAACATTTTGCATTAACCATTTAATTATTACATTTTTGTAGGTTTGTACAATCTTAACTATTTGTTTCCCTTTTGGCTAGACCTCCCGTTTGATCCACATTTGAACTAGCAATACATTTGAACTAGCAACGCCTGGTTGTTTAGCGTTAGCTGGACGGAGACTTTATCAGTCCCTCTTTAAAGGATCTGGCTTCTGAGCCAGAGACTGGAGCAGCTAGAAAGAAATATGTTTATAGCTGAAGTTTAGCATCATTTTACATCTTGGCACCACTTGTAATTTAAACAGCCGATTGGTTATTATCTCTGCAAGATGAGAGATCTCTTTTTGACATCTCCAGGGGCCCTCTGGGGGTGTCAAAAGTTCGGATAATTTAGAACTTGGATTTTTAGAAAGTCTGTTAAAGGTGCCAAGAGAACTTAGAGTATCTGGTCAAAATAGAATTCCTTAACATCCTGAAATAATAGCCATTTATTAGTCAGGGTGATTTTTACACTTTTAAACCAGATTTGATCATAATACTTAACAATGCTTTTTACTAATTTGAACTTAACAGAGACAGTAGAGTACACAATAGATCACCTTGGTAGAACATGAATTTTATGTCTGTTGTTGAATAAACCAGAAATAAAAACCTTGAACATAAGGGTTTACATAATTTAGAACTACTTAACAGAGTCAAAAAGAGCTTATAGGACCTAACTCTAAAAATGGCAGAGTAACTGATTCAGCAGACACTGTTAAAATAGACATTACAATTTTTGCAAAAACAGATTTTAAGACTTAAACCATTTTTAGGTATTTACTAACATTAGTGTACTTTTTTTTTTTTTTTTAAAAACCTCAACCTCATTGTTGTAACAGAAGATTAGACTTTAACTTTAGGTAACAAACTCAAACAGTCTCTCTCATTGAATTTAAGATGTGAAAAATACAATACATTTTTTTACATTTTGCTTAGCATTGATGCCTAGATGACTTAAGACACTGAATTCTGAATTAAAAGTCAAAATTACATTTCCATGCTTTTAAGTAACATAAGAATAACTCCTCCTGGACAGCAAACATGGGCACAACTTTGAAAAGACAGCATAGGTCTGACACCATTTATAACATTTTAATATATTTTACATAATCTGAATTGACTCAAGCAGCGGTTACTTTAACAAATTTTAGAGTCTCATCCTTTGAGAGTTCCAGGGATCCGACTGGAAGCCCAAAATTGGAAGACTCAGTTTAGAATTTAAGCTGTCAGAGTCAAGTGGTTTGGCCAACAATTAGTACACTTCTAATCAGTTGGGTAATCACTCAAACACTGAAAACAGATAAACAACATAAACAACTTTGCGTTGCAGTTTTCCCAATTAAGACTCATAAAGTAAGACTCAAAGGTGTAGTTAATTCCTGTCCCATATTGAAGGGGAAAGGCAAATAAGGAAAGTATATTAAAACACAAAAAAAAATCACAAGACTTCACAAAGACACTGCACACAACAATGGAACTAGACCTGCGCGCCCTAATAAGACGAGACCTGCGCGCAACAAAACTGAAACCAAAACTTCTGACGGGAGCAGCTGCTGCCACCAGCCCTCTCCCAGGGAAGAAAAACTTACACCGAAACCAAAGCTTCCCCACAAAACTGAAACCACCGACGGGAGCGGCTGCTGCCACCAGCCCTCTCCCAGAGAAGAAGAGACCAAAACTTCCCCACAAAACTGAAACCACCGACGGGAGCGGCTGCTGCCACCAGCCCTCTCCCAGGGAAGAAGACTTTTACCTGGTGGGAGAGCGGCCTAGCCAGCCTCCCCCAAAACACCGCCACTGGAGCGTCCCCCAGGGCCCGAGCCAGGGGTCGCGGACACGTCTGTCCTTTCCTACTACTGGCTCAACTCTTTTGGCGCCTAGCGCCCGGACGCATAGCGCCCGTACAGTTAAAACATAAACCTCCGGTACGTCAAGCGCCCCGGGAAAAAATAAAAAAAAAACAGAACACACAAAAACACTTAAAACAGCAAAAACTTACCTCCGATTGGAAAATGGAGCGTGGGTCTGGGGTCTCGAATCCCGGACGAGCCCCCAAGAATGTAAGACCCCCGAAAGGTATCTCACACTTCTACCGACCCCAGAAACACGAATTCCAGTCCAATCGCTGCAAGTGCATGAGGAAGTTTATTACATCTGCGCAGATGGGCCAACTCTTAAGCACAACAGCACCCTCTAGTGCAGTGCGAGAAGAGAGGCCCTGATCATCAACCGCACAGAGTATTTAAGGATTAAAACCACAACATTAGCATATCTCCATAACATTACAGAAAGTCACAAGATAAACCGCAGCATGACAAATACATCACAAGGTAAAGGGTTTTTCCAGGGTGAGGGGACAAAAAAACCTTGAGCAAGCATAAACACGGGGTCATCATGACCAAAAAATCAACATAGCTCCTAAAATAATTATCACATGCTCAATTATCTCATGAAAGCATTAGCACAATCATCACATGTTACAAGGTCAGCTAAAGTCTAGTTATCTTAAAAAAAATGCATTTTGCAAGCCAAAGCATTTTGTACAAAAGCAGAACAATATGCAGTTAGCCAAGCAACTCCATTTTAACCCCTTCCTGCCTTATTTTCTCTCAAATTGCATACGAATTCCAGACCATTTTGTCCAGATATGACTCGATGAAACCGGAAATATCCGGATTTGTTTTGGCTAACTCAATCCCAAATATTGCTACAGCCTCCTTGTTTGTGTTTTCTGGATTTTATCCACAGACTTTATTTTTGGAAATGTTTTTTATCTTGGAATATTTCATTTTGAGATTGGATACAATAACTGGTTCCACAGGGAGACAAAAGCACTATGTATTCGTATTTTCTAGGGAGAAAGCTAGAGGAACTGCAGCAAACAAACATGATATTTCTGTTTGTATCAATGACATTTTATGTACTGCCCTAACGAAAAGACTTTGCTTTTCTCCAAACCATTGTTACTGTGATTTCCTCCGTCCATTGCATATGAATTCCACACCGGTTTGTCCGGATATGACTAGATGAAACTAGAAATATCCGGTTCTGTTTTGGCTAACTCAATCCCAGATATTGCTACAGCCTCTGGGTTTGTGTATTCCTGATATTATCCACGGACTTTATTGTTTTGAATGTTTTTTATCAGGGAACTGTTTATTTTGAACTTGGAAACACTAATTGGTTCCACGTGGAGACACCAGCTCTACAGATTCATATTTTCTAGGGAGAAAGCTAGAGGAACTGTGGCAAACAAACATGATATTTCTCTTTGTATCGATGGCATTTTTTTATTTAATGAATGTAAATTTCCAAAGTACAGCTTATGCATTACAATGGCTTCCCCCCTCCCATAACTTCCCTCCTACCCGCAACCCTCCACCCACCCCTCCCTTTCCCCTTCCATTCACATAAAGATTCATTTTCAATTCTCTTTATATACAGAAGATCAGTTTAGTACATACTAGGTAAAGATTTCAACAGTTTGCCCATATAGCAACAAAAAGTGAAAAAACTACCATTGGAGTACTAATTATAGCATTAAATAACAATGTACAGCACATTAAATCAGAGATACTACATAATAGTTTTTTTATAAAAATTAATAAATTTTCTATGGCATTTCCAATTTAACACCAGGTTGTTTTTTTCATTTCCAATTCTCTTTATATACAGAAGATCAATTCAGTATATAATTAGTGAAGACCTCATCACTTTGTACCCACACAGAAACACAAAGTATAAAAGTACTGTTTCAGTACTAGTTATAGCATCACTTCACATTAGACAACACATTAAGGACAGATCCCACATGGGGTGTGTGAAATTAAGATAGGATGGGGTTAAATTGGAATGTGAAATTAAGATAGGATGGGGTTAAATTGGAATGTGAAATTGAGGCAGGATAGGGTTAAATTGGAGTTGCTTATGAGCTAACTGCATATTGTTCTGCTTTTGTACAAAATGCTTTGGCTTGCAAAATGCATTTTGTTTAAGATAACTAGACTTTAGCTGACCTTGTAACATGTGATGATTGTGCTAATGCTTTTATGAGATAATGGAGCATATGACAATTATTTTAGGAGCTATGTTGAGTTTTTGGTCATGATGACCCCGTGTTTATGCTTGCTCAAGGTTTTTGTCCCCTTACTCTGGAAAAACCCTTTATCTTGTGATGTATTCGTCATGCTGTGGTTTATCTTGTGATTCTTGGCAATGATGTGGAGATATGCTAATGTTGTGGTTTTCAATCTTAAATACGCTGTGCGGTTGATGATCGGGGCCTCTCTTCTCGCACGGCACTAGAGGGTGTTGTTGTGCTTAGAGTTGGCCCATCTGCGCAGATGTAATAAACTTCCTCATGTTCTTTACAGCGATTGGAATGGAATTCGTGTTTCTGGGGTCGGTAGAAGTGTGAGGCACCTTTCGGGGGTCTTACATCTTGGGGGCTCGTCCGGGATTTGAAGACCCCAGACCCACGCTCCATTTTCCAATCGGAGGTAAGTTTTTGCTGTTTTAAGTGTTTTTGTGTGTCTGGTTGATTTTTTTATTTCTTCCCGGGGAGCTTGACGTCAGTTTTGTTGCACGCAGGTCTCGTCTCATTAGGGCGCGCAGGTCTCGTTCCAGTGTTGTGCGCAGTGTCTTTGTGAAGTCTTGTGATTTGTGAGTCTTGTGGTTGTTTTCTGTGTTTTAATATACTAACCTTACTTGCCTTTCCCCTCCAACATGGGACAGGAATTAACTACACCTTTGAGTCTTACTCTAGGTCATTGGAGAGAGGTCCGGGAACGGGCCCAAAACTTGTCTATAAGAGTACAGAAGAAGAACTGGACAAGTTTTTGTACGTCCGAGTGGCCAGCCTTAAACATCGGGTGGCCACGGGATGGGACTTTTGACTCTTAAATTATCTTACAGGTGAAGAGCCAGGTCTGCAAGGGAGGTAAAGAAGGGCGCCCGAAACAAGTACCCTACATCTTTGTGTGGGAGGACCTGGCAAAAAACCCCCCAGACTGGGTAAAACCTTTCCTCCTTTCTAACAGGGTGGTGGCAGAGCTCGATCCTGCTATACCCACCGCCGCCCTGAGGATGAAGCCCAGTTCTGAATTGTCAGCAGTTGCTCTGGGGGTGGCGTCGAGCCCCAAACCCCCTCCGACCCTACCCGCAACACCCCTAGTATCAGAAATTGCAGATCCATTACAGGAATTGGACACCCTCAAACCTGAAAATCCCTCAACTCCTCCAGGCAGGCAGGAAGACCTCTTTGATATTCCACCACCTTATTCCCCTCACCTCCTTGGGAGAGCACCTTATATCCCCCGCTTCCCAAAGAGGCCCGCGGTGCCCTTTTTGGAAACCAGAAGAGAAATGGAGGAGGAAGAATCCGATGAAACAGAGGAGGATGAAATAGAAGAGGGAGGACCCCCGGCCCGTTCTAACTGGCCGCCCTTCTCCACCTTATAACTGGGATCACAAGCCCTGACAGGACTTGCAGGGCCTGTTTTACTAACATTAATTTTACTATACTTAAATGAAACTCTGTAGGAGACTCAGACTCTACTGCCAGACTCTCCTGAAGAGATTAGCTGAAGGGGTTAAAGTTATTTAGTTAAAAACAAAAGGGGAAGTTTAAGATGGGCTAAGAAACAGAAACTAATTAGGATCCTGGCCACCACAGTTAAAGGGAAGCAGAGTAAGGGAAAATCAGAATAGGCAGGGACCCCGGGAGACCGACAAAAGCACAGAAAAGTGCCCAAATAAGATCCGACTAACAACGGGAATTCAGAGATGCACGTCTGCCACACGGGACTGAACTGACCGAAAACGGCCTCTGTGGATAATACTTCATCACCTCCTGCGGTGTCCGGGACGGGCCCACGTGAGCCGACATCCCCCTAGCTTCCGGAGCATAACGGGGACAACAGTGAGAGGCGGTCGAACGAGGTCAGTGGTCTGGGTTTCTATCTCTAACCCCCCCTTCCCGAGAACTTTGCTCGGCGGGCAGAGCTGATCGCTATGAACCAAGCACTCCGTGCAGCCAAGAAATAGGAGTGGGTGAAAATGCACAAGAACAGCAGGTACGCTTTCGCCACTACCCATGGGGAACTCAGAACAGACAAAGGCTTTTCCGACGAAGCGCCAATGTTTCCCCGATTTGGACAACCAAAGTTACTGGGGTCAGATAATGGACCTAGCTTTGTCTCCCGGGCAAGCTAGAGGTGGCCAGGGTGCAGGGGGTTTAGCTGAAGAAAGCTTTATTCAGCTAGGGGAAGCTTTAACCATAACGGAGAGCTGGCACTGGGGACTGGGTCGAGATGTCGCCGACGGCTCTTATTTGGGGGCTCATAATACCAGGGGTGTTAGACTATATTTGTTTTCCCAATTGATCTAGTCTGGGCTGGATGTGGAGGCGTGGATGCAGCGACAGGCACAGCACTATAACAAACTGGGCAGTGCTGGCTTGCGCTGCGTTCAGGCTTCTGTATATAAACTGCGTATGGAAACCCACACTCGCGGTAGATCGGTTGTAATTCTTTTGTAACTTCCCTACCCCGCCAGGCTTTGCTTAAATGTTCACCTCCTGGGGCTTCGAAGGCTTCCAAGAGGAGCAGTCCCCAGCTTTGCTCTCCGACCTCTCTGCCATGGAGTCGGCACCTAATAACGACCCTGGGACTGGGGCTGTGAAGGAGAAGCTCCGGGAGAAACTCCGGGGGCCAGAGGGCAGCCGAGGTGGCAGCCGGGGCAGCTACAATCCCCTGCAGTACCAGGTGGCACACTGTGGGCAGATGGCCGTACACCTGCCTCCGACCTTGACGGCACCAGGCCAGCCCCTGTGTGTCCCCGAGGCCCCCTTGGCCACCACTGTGCCCCCTGTGCACCTGCCCCCAACCCTGATGGCACCAGGCCAGCCCCTGTGCGTCCCCGAGGCCCCCGTGACCACCATCGTGCCCCCCAACAGCCCCCTCAAGGCGCCCTCCCTGGCTGACCCCTCGCAGGAGGACAAGGAGGAAGTGAAGGACAGCCTGGAATACCGGCTGCGGCGGGAGCGCAACAATATCGCCGTGCGCAAGAGCAGGGATAAGGCCAAGCGGCGCATCCTGGAGATACAACAGTACATGGCAGAAAATGAGCAGCTGCGCAGCCGCGTGAGGCAGCTCACGCAGGAGCTGGATATCCGATATCCTGCACAGGTGTTTGAAAGCTATTATAAATTTGTTGTCATTGGTCAGTACAGAAATTAAAAGTTAAGGACATAACAGAAAAGAGTATCGTTGGTAAAAAGGGCTAAAGAGAAAAGAGCTTTTTATATAAGGAAAGGACATGGTTTGTAAATCCGGATGGCTAGTTTACTCTAGACTAGAATGAAAATGGTAAAATGTTTACAGTAAGTCGAAGAGGGTGTGTGAAAGTCGAAGAGGGTGTGTAAAAGTATTTGGGTCAATTCAGCTGAACAGGCACCAGGTATTAATCCAAATTTGTAGGATGTGCTTTCTGTTTTTGTCTCTGTTGTATTTTCTGTTTTTAAATTCTATCCCGCGGAACATACTTCCCCTACCCTGTAGACTTGCTTTTGTGCTCATAGAATCTGCTGCAAGGCACAGAGATGTGCCTGTAAACCTGTGTCTGGCAGCGGATTTGGTGGGTGCATGGGGAGGCGGCCGGCTGCCGCCTATCAGCTTAAACTTAGACAACACCAAAGCTACAACTGGACAGTCTTTTAAGAGTCTTATCTTGAGGGGAGTGGCTCTTGGAATCCGCTCGAGGTGGGACTCTTTAAGACTGTTTAGTATTCGTACCCGGCTCCCCTCCTTTGTTGCAGGATAAAGAAAAGGTTTCGTGCTCCCACACTCGTTTCAGATCCTGTGCCTGGCCGGCCTGCTATGATTTCAGACCCTTTTGTGACCACGGGCTCTCTGCCAGGGCAAGACCCCCTGACCGGACGGCCCGGCTCGGCTCTGATCGTAAAGGAGCTGAAATGCATTGGGACCATAATCGTGCCCTTGCTGGAGATAAAGCTGAGCATGCCTGACGCAGCCGTGGACATCAGCACCGAGGTCACCACCAAGGACTTAAGAAAGAAAGAAGTGGTAAAGCAGGCGGAGGATGGGAAAGACGAGGTAAACCTGGACAAGAGGCCCCAACCTGTAAAAAGTAAGCTCGACGAACAGGAGGAGCGGAGGAAAAGGCGCTTGGAACAGAACAAGGCGGTGTGGGCCCAGAGGAAGGAGCGCACGGAGACCCTGCAGCGGGAGTTTGAGCGGCTGGAGTTCAGAAACACGGTACTAAAGATACAGGTCAGGGAGCTGGAGCAGGAGCAGCAGCAGCTGATTCTCGTACTGAACCGGCGCCGCCCCACCTGCATTGTCCGCACCGACAGCGTCCCTACCCCTTGGATCTAATATTAATGGCTGCGGTGCAAATGGTATAACTCATCCCCATAATTTCACTTAAATTTTAAGATTAAAATTCGACCAAAAGAAAAGGGGGGAATGTGAAATTAAGATAGGATGGGGTTAAATTGGAATGTGAAATTAAGATAGGATGGGGTTAAATTGGAATGTGAAATTGAGGCAGGATAGGGTTAAATTGGAGTTGCTTATGAGCTAACTGCATATTGTTCTGCTTTTGTACAAAATGCTTTGGCTTGCAAAATGCATTTTGTTTAAGATAACTAGACTTTAGCTGACCTTGTAACATGTGATGATTGTGCTAATGCTTTTATGAGATAATGGAGCATATGACAATTATTTTAGGAGCTATGTTGAGTTTTTGGTCATGATGACCCCGTGTTTATGCTTGCTCAAGGTTTTTGTCCCCTTACTCTGGAAAAACCCTTTATCTTGTGATGTATTCGTCATGCTGTGGTTTATCTTGTGATTCTTGGCAATGATGTGGAGATATGCTAATGTTGTGGTTTTCAATCTTAAATACGCTGTGCGGTTGATGATCGGGGCCTCTCTTCTCGCACGGCACTAGAGGGTGTTGTTGTGCTTAGAGTTGGCCCATCTGCGCAGATGTAATAAACTTCCTCATGTTCTTTACAGCGATTGGAATGGAATTCGTGTTTCTGGGGTCGGTAGAAGTGTGAGGCAATTTTTGGGGGTCTTACAGGGTGTAAGTACACAGTGACTCCTGTTGCTGATTTAACAATTTGACACTCCTGTTCATGGCGTCAGTAATCTCCCTAGGCTCTAGTCATGAGTTGCCATGGCTATGGAAGCCTTTAGAGTTCGCTGACTTTAATCTTATTCCGATAGGGTCATAGTCAAAGTGGAAGTTCTCTCCTCCCTTCGGAGAAAGGTACCTCCTTCTTTGATGGCCCCGTTCAGAATGGGTGAAACAGAAGAGAGAATATCAGAATTAGAAGACAGAGAACAAGAAAGGAAACAGGCAAATCAAAGAAAAGAAGAGGAAATTAGAAATCTAAAAAATATTGTCAGGAATCTACAGGATACCATTAAAAAACCGAACATTCAGGTCCTAGGAGTTCCTGAAGGCATGGAGAGGGAGAAAGGATTAGAAGGCCTTTTTAGTGAGATACTACCAGAAAATTTCCCAGGTTTGGAGAAGGAGAGAGACATCATAGTACAGGAAGCTCATAGAACCCCTAATAAACATGACCAAAAGAGATCCTCACCACGACACGTCGTAATCAAACTCACCACAGTGAAACATAAAGAAAAGATCCTAAAATGTGCAAGAGAGAAATGCAGGATTACTCTCAGAGGATCTCCAATTAGACTCACAGCTGACTTCTCTTCAGAAACCCTACAAGCTAGGAGAGAATGGCGAGACATAGCCCAGGTACTAAGAGAGAAAAACTGCCAACCCAGAATATTATGTCATGCAAAGCTCTCATTTGTGAATGAAGGTGAAATACAGACCTTTCACAGCAAACAGAAATTGAAAGAATTTGTCGCCACTCGTCCAGCCCTGCAAAAGATGCTTAAAGATGTGTTACATACAGAAACACAGAAACACGGTCACCAATATGAAAGAAGGTAAAGGAAGGAAACCTCACACCAAAAGATCACAGGAATCTCAAACCATATATTAGAAAGTATCTTTGGCAAATGGCAAGGCAAAGTTACTCCTTCTCAATAGTCACATTGAATGTTAATGGCTTGAACTGTCCAATTAAAAGACACCGATTGGCTGATTGGGTTAAGGAACAAAACCCATCTTTTTGCTGCTTACAAGAAACCCATCTATCCAACAATGATCCATATAGGCTGAAAGTGAAAGGCTGGAAAAAGATATACCATGCCAACAGAAATGAAAAAGAGCGGGCGTAGCCATCTTAATATCGGACAACATAAACTTTACCACAAAAACTGTTAGGAGAGACAAAGAGGGGCACTATATAATGATTAAGGGATCCATTCAACAGAAATATATAACGATTATCAATGTATATGCACCCAATTACAGGGCACCAGCTTATTTAAAAGACTTGTTAAGGGACTTAAAGGGAGACTTAGACCCCAATACAATAGTACTGGGGGACTTCAATACTCCACTCTCAGAGATACACAGATCATCAGGACAGAAGATAACAAGGAGACAGTAGATTTAAATGACACTATAGCCCAAATGGATCTAACAGATATCTACAGAACATTTCATCCTACATCTAAGGACTTTACATTCTTCTCAGCAGTACATGGAACCTTCTCTAGGATTGACCACATACTAGGCCATAAAGGAAGTCTCAGCAAATTCAAAAGAATTAGAATCATACCATGCAGCTTCTTAGACCACAAAGGAATGAAATTGGAAATTAGCAACTCGGGAATCCCCAGAGCACGTGCAAGCATATGGAGATTGAACAACATGCTCCTGAATGAACAATGGGTCATAGAAGAAATTAAAAGAGAAATCAAAAATTTTCTGGAAGTAAATGAGGATAACAGCACAACATACCAAAACCTCTGGGATACAACAAAAGCAGTGTTAAGAGGAAAGTTTATATCAATAGGTGCCTACATCAAGAAATTGGAAAGGCACCAAATAGATGAGCTTTCAAGTCATCTCAATGATCTAGAAAATCTGCAGCAAACCAAACCCAAACCCAGTAGGAGAAGAGAAATAATTAAAATCAAAGAAGAAATCAACAGGATTGAATCCAAAAAAATATTACAAAAAATCAGCCAAACGAGGAGCTGGTTTTTTGAAAAAATAAACAAAATTGACACCCCATTGGCCCAACTCACTAAAAAAAGAAGAGAAAAGACCCAAATCAATAGGATCAGAGATGAAAAAGGAAACGTAACAACAGACACCACAGAAATAAAAAGAATCATCAGAAATTACTACAAGGACTTGTATGCCAGCAAACAGGGAAATCTATCAGAAATGGACAGATTCTTGGACACATACAACCTACCTAAATTGAGCCAGGAAGACATAGAAAACCTAAACAGACCCATAACTGACACAGAAATTGAAACAGTAATAAAGGCCCTCCCAACAAAGAAAAGCCCAGGACCAGATGGATTCACTGCTGAGTTCTACCAGACATTTAGAGAAGAACTAACTCCAATTCTTCTCAAACTATTCAGAGCAATCGAAAAAGAGGGAATCCTCTCAAATTCTTTCTATGAAGCCACCATCACCTTAATTCCTAAGCCTGAAGTAGATGCAGCATTGAAAGAGAATTACAGACCAATATCCCTGATGAACATAGATGCAAAAATACTCAATAAAATTCTGGCCAATAGAATGCAACAACACATCAGAAAGATCATCCACCCAGACCAAGTGGGATTCATTCCCGGTATGCAGGGATGGTTCAACATTCGCAAAACAATCAACGTAATACACTACATTAACAGGCTGCAGAAGAAAAACCATATGATTCTCTCAATAGACGCAGAGAAAGCATTTGATAAAATACAACACCCTTTCATGATGAAAACTCTAAGCAAACTGGGTATGGAAGGAACATTCCTTAATACAATCAAAGCAATATATGAAAAACCCATGGCCAACATCCTATTGAATGAGGAAAAGTTGGAAGCATTTCCACTGAAATCTGGTACCAGACAGGGATGCCTTCTCTCACCACTGCTATTCAATATAGTTCTGGAAGTTTTAGCCAGAGCTATTAGGCAAGAAAAAGAAATTAAAGGGATACAAATCGGGAAGGAAGAACTCAAACTATCCCTCTTTGCAGATGATATGATTCTTTATTTAGGGGACCCAAAGAACTCTACTAAGAAACTGCTGGAACTCATCGAAGAGTTTGGCAAAGTAGCAGGATATAAAATCCATGCACAAAAATCAACAGCCTTTGTATACACAGGCAATGCCACGGCTGAGGAAGAACTTCTAAAATCAATCCCATTCACAATAGCTAAAAAAACAATCAAATACCATGGAATAAACTTAACCAAAGATGCTAAAGATCTCTACGATGAAAACTACAAAACCTTACAGAAAGAAATAGAAGAGGATACCAACAAATGGAGAAATCTTCCATGCTCATGGATTGGAAGAATCAATATCATCAAAATGTCTATTCTCCCAAAAGCAATTATACATTCAATGCAATACCAATCAAGATACCAAAGACATTCTTCTCAGATCTGGAAAAAATGATGCTGAAATTCATATGGAGACACAGAAGACCTCGAATAGCCAAAGCAATCCTGTACAATAAAAACAAAGCCGGAGGCATCGCAATACCTGATTTCAGGACATACTACAGGGCAGTCGTTATTAAAACAGCATGGTACTGGTACAGAAACAGATGGATAGACCAATGGAACAGAATAGAAACACCAGAAATCAATCCAAACATCTACAGCAAACTTATATTTGTATTGATGACATTTTATGCAGCTCTACACATTCGTACTTTCTAGGGAGAAAGCTAGAAGAACTGCGCCAACCAAAGATCCAAAGATGATATTTCTGTTTGTGTAGATGACATTTTATGCACTTGCCTCACGAAAAGACTTTGCTTTTCTCCAAAACCATTTTTACTCTGATTTTCTCGATACACTGCATACGAAACCCATAACAGTATGTACGGATATGACTGGATGAAACCGGAAATATCCGGTTGTGTTTTGGCTAACTCAATCCCAGATATTGCTACAGCCTCTGTGTTTGTGTATTCCTGATATTATCCATGGGCTTTATTGTTTTGAATGTTTTTTATCGGAGAACATTTTATTTTGTGCTTGGATACAGTAAATGGTTACACAGGGACACAAGAGCTCTACGTATTCGTATTTTCTAGGGAGAAAGCTAGAGGAACTGCAGCAAACAAACATGATATTTCTGTTTGTATAGATGACATTTTATGCACTTGCCTAACGAAAAGATTTCCTTTTCTCCAAAACCATTTGTACTGTGGTTTTCTCGGTCCATTGCATATGAATTCCACACCAGTTTGTCCGGACATGACTGGATGAAACCGGAAATATCCGGATTTGTTTTGGCTAACTCAATCCCAAATATTGCTACAGCCACTGTGATTGTGTTTTCTAAATATTATCCACAGACTTTATTTTTTGGAATGTTTTCTATCGGGGAACATTTTATTTTGAGCTTGGATACAGGAACTGGTTCCACAGGGACACAACAGCTCTACGTATTCATATTTTCTAGGGAGAAAGTTAGAGGAACTGTGGCAAACAAACATGATATTTCTGTTTGTATAGATGACATTTTATGCACTTGCCTAAGGAAAAGACATTGCTTTACTCCAAACCATTGTTACTGTGATTTTCTCGGTCCGTTGCATATGAATTCCACACCAGTTTGTCGGGATATGACTGGATGAAACCGGAAATATCTGGTTTTTATTGGCTAACTCAATCCGAAATACTGTGAAAGCCACTGTGTTTGTGTTTTCCGGATATTATCCATGGACTTTATTGTTTTGAATGTTTTTTTATCTGGGAACATTTTATTTTGTACCGTTGAAACACTAATGGGGTCATCATGGGGACACCAGCTCTACACAATCGTATTTTCTAGTGAGAAAGCTAGAGCAACTGCGGCAAACAAACATGATATTTCTGTTTCTCTAGATGACATTATATGCCCTTGCCTATCGAAAATACTTTACTTTTCTCCAAAACCATTTTTACTGTGATTTTCTCGGTCCATTGCATACAAATTCCACACCAGTTTGTGCGGATATGACTGGATGAAACCGGAGATATCCGGTTTTGTTTTCGCTAACTCAATCCAAAATATTTTGAAAGCCTCTGTGTATGTGTTTTCTGGATATTAACGATGGACTTTATTGTTTTGAATGTTTTTTATCGGGGAACATTTTATTTTGTACCGTTGAAACACTAATTGGATCATCATGAGGACGCCAGCTCTAGTTATTCGTATTTTATAGGGAGAAACCTAGAGGAACTGCGGCAAACAAACATGATATTTCTGTTTGTATAGATGACATTTTATGCACTTGCCTATTGAAAAGACTTTGTTTTTCTACAAAACCATTTATACTGTGATTTTCTCGATACATTGCATATGAATTCCACACCAGTTTGTACGGATGTGACTGGATGAAACCAGAAATATCCGGCTTTGTTTTGGCTAACTCAATCCGAGATATTGCTGCAGCCACTCTGTTTGTATTTTCTGGATATTATCAACGGACTTTATATTTTTGAATGTTTTTTATCAGGGAACATTTTATTTTGAGCTTGGATACAGTAATTGGTTCCACATGGAGACACCAGCTCTATATATTCGTATTTTCTAGGGAGACAGCTAGGTGAACTGCGGAATACAAACATGATATTTATGTTTGTATCGATGATATTTTTGCACATACCTAACGAAAAGACTTTGCTTTTCTCCAAAACCATTTTTACTCTGATTTTGTCAGCCCATTACATACGAATTCCACACAAGTTTGTCGGGATATGACTGGATAAAACCAGAAATATCCGGTTGAGTTTTGGCTAACTCAATCCTAAATATTGTGAAAGCCTCTGTGTTGGTGTTTTCTGGATACTATCAATGGACTTTATTGTTCTGAATGTTTTTATCAGGAAACATTTAATTTTGTACCGTTGAAACACTAATTGGGTCATCATGGGTACACCAGCACTACACATTCGTATTTTCTAGGGAGAAAGCTAGAGGAAATACGGCAACCAAATATGATATTTCTGTTTGTATCGATGACATTTTATGCACTTGCTTAATGAAAAGATTTGCTTTTCTCCAAAACCATTTTTACTGTTGTTTTGTCGGTCCATTGCATACGAATTCCACACCAGTTTGTCCGGACATGACTGGATGAAACCGGAAATATACGGTTGTGTTTTGGCTAACAAATCCCAAATATTGCTACAGCCTCTGTGTTGACTTTTCTGGATATTATACACACACTTTATTTTTTGGAATGTTTTTTATCGGGGAACATTTTATTTTGTGCTTGGAATCACTAATTGGTTCCACATGGAGACACCAGCTCTAAACATGTGTATTTTCTAGGGAGAAAGCTATAGGAACTGTGGCAAACAAACATGATATTTCTGTTTGTATTGATGACATTTTATGCACTTGCCTATCGAAAAGACTTAGCTTTTCTCCAAAGCCATTATTACTGTGATTTTCTCAGTCCGTTGCATACGAATTCCACACCAGCTTGTCCGGATATAACTGGATGAAACCGGAAATACCTGGTTGTTCTTCTCTAACTCAATCCCAGATATTGCTACAGCCTCTTTTTTTTGTATTTTCCAGATATTATCAAAGGACTTTATTGTTTTGAATGTTTTTATCAGGGAACATTTAATTTGTACCATAGAAACACTATTTGGTTCATCATAGGGACACCAGCTCTACACATTCGTATTTTCTGGGGAAAAATCTGGAAGAACTGTGGCAAACGTGATATTTATGTATGTGTAGATGACATTTAATGCACTTGCCTAATGAAAAGACTTTTCTCTTCTCCAAAACCATTTTTACTGTGATTTTCTCGGTCCATTGCATACGAATTCCACACCACTTTGTCCGGATATGACTGGATGAAACCAGAAATATCTGGTTTTGTTTTGACTAACTCAATCCCAGATATTGCTACAGCCTTTGTTTTTGTGTTTTCTGGATATTATCTATGAACTTTATAGTTTTGAAAGTTTTTTTCAGTGAATATTTAATATTTTGCATGGAAACACTAATTAGTTCCACATGGAGACACCTGTTCTACACATTCGTAATTTCTAGTGAGATAGCTACAGGAACTGAGGCAAAAAAAAACATGATATTTCTGTTTGTATCGAAGACATTTTATGCAATTGTCTAACAAAATGATTTTGCTTTTCTTCCAAAACCATTTGTACTGTGATTTTTTCGGTGCATTGCGTACGAATTCCAAGCCACTTTGTCTGGATATGATAGAATGAAACCAGAAATATCCGGTTGTGTTTTGGCTAACTCAATTGGAAATTTTGCTACAGCCTCTGTGTTTGTGATTTCCGGATATTATCGACGGACTTTATTGTTTTGAATGTTTTTATCAGGGAATATTAATTTGGTACCGTAGAAACACTAATTGGTTCCTCATGGGAACACCAGCTCTACACATTCGTATTTTCTAGGGAGAAAGCTAGAGGAACTGCGGCAAACAAACATGATATTTCTGTTTGTCTAGATGACATTTTATGGACTTGCCTAACGAAAAGACTTTGCTTTCCTCCAAAACCATTTTTAGTGTGATTCTCTCGGTCCATTGCATACGATTTCCACATAAATTTCTCCGGATATGACTGGATGAAGCCGGAAATATCCGGTTTTTTTTTTTTGGCTACTCAATCCAAAATATTGAAAAGCCTCTGTGTTTGTGTTTTCTGGATGTTATCAACGGACTTTATTGTTTTGAATGTTTTTTATCGGGGAATATTTAATTTTGTACCATTGAAACACGAATTGGTTCATCATGGTTACACCAGCTCTACCCATTCGATTTTCTAGGGAGAAAGCTAGAGGAACTGCGGAAAATAAACATGATGTTTCTGTTTGTGTAGATGACATTTTATGCACTTGCCTAACGAAAAGACTTTGCTTTTCTCCAAAACCATTTTACTGTGATTTTCTCGGTCCATTGCATACGAATTCCACACCACTTTGTCCAATATGACTGGATTAAACCGGAAATATCTGGTTGCGTTTTGGCTAAATCAATCCCAGATATTGCTACAGCCTCTGTGTTTGTGTTTTCTGGATATTATCAACAGACGTTATTGTTTTGAATGTTTTTTATCGGGGAACATTTCATTTTCACCTTGGATGCAGTAATTGGTTCCACATAGAGACACCAGCTTTGCACATTTGTATTTTCTATGGAGAAAGCTAGAGGAACTGTGGCAAAGAAACATGATATTTCTGTTTGTATAGATGACATTTTATGCACTTGCCTAATGAAAAGACTTTGCTTTTCTCCAAAACCTTTTTTACTGTGATTTTCTCGGTCCATTGCATACGAATTCCACACCACATTATCCGGATATGACTGGATCAAACCAGAAATATCTGGTTGTGTTTTGGCTAACTCAATCTGAAATATTGCTACATCCTCTGTGTTTGTGTATTCCTGATATTATCCACGGACTTTATTTTTTTCAATTTTTTTTTTCAGGGAACATTTAATTTTGTGCTTGGAAACACTAATTGGTTCCACATGGAGACACCAGCTCTACACATTCGTATTTTCTAGGGAGAAAGCTAGAGGACGGCAACAAACAAACATGATATTTCTGTTTGTATAGATGATATTTTATCTACTTGCCTAATGAAAAGACTTTTCTTTTTCTCCAAAACCGTTTTTACTGTGATTTTCTCGCTCCATTGCATACGAATTCCACACCAGTTTTTCCGGATATGACTGGATGAAACCAGAAATATCCGGTTGTGTTATGGCTAACTCAATCCGAAATATTGTGAGAGCCTCCGTGTTTGTGTATTCTTGATATTATCGATGGACTTTATTGTTTTGAGTATTTTTATCAGGGAACATTTATTTTTGTACCGTAGAAACACTAATTGGTTCATCATGGGGACACCAGCTCTATACATTCGTATTTTCAAGAAGAAAGCCTGAGGAACTGAGGCAAACAAACATGATATTTATGTTTCTGTAGATGACATTTTATGCACTTGCCTAACGAAAAGACTTTGCTTTTCTCCAAAACCATTTTTACTGTTATTTTCTCGGTTGCTTGCATACAAATTCCACACAAGTTTGTCCGGATATGACTAGATGAAACCGGAAATATTCGGTTTTGTTTTTGGCTGACTCAATCCCAGATATTGCTACAGCCTTTGTGTTTGTGTATTCCTGATATTATTCACAGACTTTATTTTTTGAATGTTTTTCATCGGGGAACATTTTATTTTGTGCTTGGAATCACTAAGTGGTTCCAAATGGAGACACCAGCTCTACACTTTCGTATTTGCTAGGGAGAAAGCTAGAGGAACTGCGGCGAACAAACATGATATTTCTGTTTGTATAGATGACATTTTATGTACTTGCCTAACGAAAAGACTTTGCTTTTCTCCAAAAGTATTTTTACTGTGATTTTCTCGAACCATTGCATACGAATTCCACACCACTTTGTCTGGATATGACTGGATGGAAACAGAATATCCGGTTGTGTTTTGGCTATCTCAATCCGAAATATTGCTACAGCCTCTGTGTTTGTGTTTTCTGGATATTATCGATGGACTTTATGGTTTTGAATTTTAATTTCAGGGAACATTTCATTTTGTACCATTGAACCACTAATTGGTTCATCATGGGGACACCAGCTCTATACATTCTTATTTTCTAGGGAGAAAGCTAGAGGAACTGTGGCAAACAAACATGATATTTCTGTTTGTATCGATGACATTTTATGCACTTGCATAACAAAAAGACTTTGCTTTTCTCCAAAACCATTTTTACTGTGATTTTCTCAGTCCATTCCATACAAATTCCACACCTGTTTACCGGATGTGATTGGATGAAACCGGAAATATCCGGTTTTGTTTTGGCTAACTCAATCCCAGATATTGCTACAGCCTCTGTGTTTTTTTTTTTTTCTGGATATTATCAATGGACTTTATTATCTTGTAATTTTCTATCGGGGAACATATTATTTTTAGCCGGGATACAGTAATTTTGTTCCTCTTGGAGTCACCAGCGCTACATATTCGTATTTTTTAGGGAGAAAGCTAGAGGAACTGCGGCAAACAAACATGATATTTCTGTTTGTAGAGATGACATTTTATGCACCTGCCTAACGAAAAGACTTTGCTTTTCTCCAAAACCAATTGTACTGTGATTTTCTCGGTCAATTGCATGCGAATTCCACACCAGTTTTTGCGGATATGACTGGAAGAAACCAGAAATATCCGGTTGTGTTTTGTCTAACTCAATGCTAAATATTGTGAATCTTCTGTGTTTGTGTTATCTAGATTTTCTTGATGGACGTTATTGTTTTGAATATTTTTATCAGGGAACATTTAGTTTTGTACCGTTGAAACACTAATTGGTTCATCATGGGGACACCAGCTCTACACATTCGATTTTCTAGGGAGAAAGCTAGAGGAACTGCGGCAAACAAACATGATATTTCTGTTTGTAGAGATGACATTTTATGCACTTCCCTAACGAAAAGACTTCGCTTTTATCCAAAACTATTTGTACTGTGAGTTTCTCGCTCCATTGCATACGAATTCCACACCACTTTCTCGGATATGACTGGAAGAAACCGGAAATATCCGGTTGTGTTTTGGCTAACTCAATCCAAAATATTGCTACAGCCTCTGTGTTTGTGTATTCTTAATATTATTCATGGACTTTATATATTTCAATTTCTTTTTCAGAGAACATTTAATTTTGTGCTTGGAAAAACTAATAGGTTCCACATGGAGACACCAGCTCTACACATTCGTATTTCCTAGGGAGAAAGCTAGAGGAACTGCGGAAAACAAACATGATATTTCTATTTGTCTAGATGATATTTTATGCACTTGCCTAACGAAAAGACTTCGCTTTTCTCCAAACCATTTGTCCTGTGATTTTCTCGGTACATTGCATATGAAATCCACACCAGTTTGTCCGGATATCACTGGATGAAACCAGAAATTTCCGGTTTTCTTTTGGCTAACTCAATCCCAGATATTGCTACAGCCTCTGTGTTCATGCATTCGTGATATTATCCACAGACTTTATTGTTTTGAATGTTTTTTATCAGGGAACATTTAGTTTTGTACCGTTGAAACACTAATTGTTTCCACATGGAGACACTAGCTCTACACATTCGTATGTTCTATGGAGAAAGCTAGAGGAACTGCGACAAACATACAGGATATTTCTGTTTGTATAGATGAGATTTTATGCACTTGCCTATCGAAAACACTTTGCTTTTCTCCAAAACCATTTTTACTGTGATTTTCTCGGTCCAAAGCATACGAATTCCACACCACTTTGTCCTCATATGACTGGATGAAAACAGAAATATCTGGTTGTATTTTGGCTATCTCAATCCGAAATAATGTGAAAGCCTCTGTGTTTGTGTTTTCTGGACATTATGATGGACTTTATTGTTTTGAATATTTCTAGAAGGGAATATTTAATTTTGTACCATACAAACACTAATTGGTTCATCATGGGGACACCAGCTCTACACATTCGTATTTTCTAGGGAGAAAGCTAGAGGAACTGCGGCAAACAAACATGATATTTCTGTTTGCATAGATGACATTTTTTGTAATTGCCTAACGAAAAGACTTTGCTTTTCTCCAAAACCATTTTTACTGTGATTTTCTCGGTCCGTTGCATACGAATTCCAAACCTCTTTGTTCTGATATGAATGGATGAAACCAGAAATATCCAGATATGTTTTTTGCTAACTCAATCCCAAATATTGCTTCAGCCTCTGTGATTGTGTTTTCTGGGTATTATCAATGGACTTTATTGTTTTGAATATTTTTATCAGGGAACATTTAATTTTGTACCATTGAACACTAATTCGTTCATAATGGGAACACCTGCTCTACACTTTTGTGTTTTCTAGGAAGACACCTAGAGGAACTACGGCAAACAAACATGATATTTATGTTTGTCTAGTTGACATTTTATGCACTTGCCTAACGAAAAGACTTTTCTTTTCTCCAAAACCATTTTTCCTGTGATTTTCTCGGTCCATGGCATATGAATTCCACACCACTTAGTCCGGATATGATTGGATGAAACCAGAAATATCCCTTTTGTTTTGGCTAACTCTATCCTAAATACTGTGAAAGCCTCTGTGTTTGTGTTTTATGGATATTCTGATGGACTTTATTGTTTTGAATGCTTTTAGCCGGGAACATTTAATTTTGTACCATAGAAACACTAATTGGTTCATCATGGGGACACCAGCTCTACACATTCGTATTTTCTAGGGAGAAAGCTAGAGGAACTGCGGCAAACAAACATGATATTTCTGTTTGTATCGATGATATTTTTTCTACTTGCCTTATGGAAAGACTTTGCTTTTCTCCAAAACCATTTTTACTGTGATTTTCTCGGTCCATTGCATACGAATTCCACAGCACTTTGTCCGGATATGACTGCATGAAACCGGAAATATCCGGTTTTGTTTCGCATAACTCAATCCCAGATAAGGCTAAGCCTCTGTGTTTGTGTTTTCTGGATATTTTCAATGGACATTATTGTTTTGAATGTTTTTTATCAGGTAAATTTAATTTTGTGCTGGGAAACACTAGTTGACTCCACCTGGAGACACCAGCTCTACATATTCGTATGTTCAAGGGAGAAAGCTGAAGGACTGCGCCAAAAAACATGATATTTCGCTTTGAATAGATGACATATTATACGCTTGCCTAAGGAAAAGACTTTGCTTTTCTCCGAACTATTTGTACTGTGACTTTTTCGGTCCATTTCATAAGAATTCCACACCACTTTCTCCGGATAAGATTCGATGAACCAGAAATATCCGGTTGTGTTTTGGCTAACTAAATCCCAAATATTGCTACAGCTTCTGTGTTTGTGTTTTCTGGATATTATCAACGGACTTTTTTGTTTTGAATGTTTTTTATCAGGGAACATTTAATTTTGGGCTGGGGAATACTACTTGACTCCACATGGAGACATCAGTTCTACACATTCATATTTTCTAGGGAGAAAGCTAGAGGAAATGCGCCAAAAATACATGGTATTTCGTTTTCAAGAGATGACATTTTATACACTTGCCTAACGAAAAGGCTTTGCTTTTCTCCAAAACCATTTTTACTGTGATTTTCTCGGTCCATTTCATACGAATTCCACACCACTTTGTCCGGATAAGACTGGATGAAACCAGAATTATCCGGTTGTGTTTTGCCTAACTCAATCTGAAATATTGTGAAAACCTCTGAGTTTGTGTTTTCAGGATATTATCTATGGACCTAATTGTTTTGAATATTTTTATCAGGGAACATTTAATTTTGTACCTTAGAAACACTAGTTACTCCACATGCAGACACGAGCTCTGTATTTTCGTATTTTCTAGGGAAAATTCTAAATGAACTGCAACAAACAAACATGATATTTCTGTTTGTCTAGATGACATTTTATGCACTTGCCTAACAAAAAGACTATGCTTTTCTCCAAAACCATTTGTGATGTGATTTTTTCGGTCCATTGCATACGAATTCCACACCACTTTGTGCGGATATGACTGGATGAAACCAGAAATATCCGGTTGTGTTTTGGCTAACTCAATTCCAGATATTGCTACAGCTTCTGTGTTTGTGTTTTCTGGATATTATCGATGACTTTATTTTTTTGTATGTTTTTATCAGGGAACATTTATTTTTGTAGCATACAAACACAAATTGGTTCCACATGGAGACACCAGCTCTGCAAATTCATATTTTCTAGGGAGAAGCTAGAGGAACTGCAGCAAACAAACATGATATTTCTGTTTGTATAGATGACATTTAAAGCACTTGCCTAACGAAAAGACTTTGCTTTTCTCCAAAACCATTTTTAGTATGATGTTCTCGGTCCATTGCATATGAATTCCACACCACTTTGTCCGGATATGCCTGGATGAAACCGGAAATATCTGGTTTTGTTTTGGCTAACTCAATCCAAAATACTGTGAAGCCTCTATCTTTGTGTTTTCTGGATATTTTCGATGGACTTTATTGTTTAGAGTGTTTTTGTCAGGGAACATTTCATTTTGTACCATATAAATACTAATTGGTTCCACATGGAGACACCAGCTCTGCACATTCGTATTTTCTAGGGAGAAATCTAGAGGAACTGCGGCAAACAAACATGATATTTCTGTTTGAATACATGACATTTTATACACTTGACTAATGAAAAGATTTGATTTTCTCCAAAACCATTTTTACTGTGATTTACTCAATCCAGTGCATACGAATTCCAACCGCTTCGTCTGGATATGACTGGATGAAACCACAAATATCCTCTGTGTTATGGCTAACTCAACCCAGATCTTGCTACAGGCTCTGCTTTGTGTTTTTTGATATTATCAATGGACTTTATGGTTTTGAATGAATTTAAGCAGGGAATATTTTCTTGGGTGCTGGGAAACACTAATTAGTTCCACATGGAGACACAAACTCAACACATTCGTGCTGTCTAGGCAGAAAACTACAGCAATTGCTGCAAACAAACATGATATTTGTGTTGGTGTAGATGATATTTTATGCACTTGCCTAAGAAAATACTTTGCTAGTCTCCAAAACCAGTTTGACTGTGATGATCTGAGTCCATTGCATACCAGTTCCACAGCACTTTGTCTGGATATGCCTGGATGAGATCAGAAATATCCTCTTCTGTTATGGCTAACTCAATCCCAGATCTTGCTACAGGCTCTGCTTTGTGTTTTTTGATATTATCAATGGACTTCATGGTTTTGAATGAATTTAAGCAGGGAATATTTTCTTTGATGCTGCTAAACTCTAATTAGTTCCACATGGAGACCCAAACTCATTCATTTGTGCTTTCTTGGTAGAAAACTACAGCCTTTGCTGCAAAGAAACATGATATTTGTGTTGGTGTAGATGACATTGTATGCACTTGCCTAAGAAAATAATTTGCTATTCTCCAAACCAGTTTGACTGTGATTATCTGAGTCCATTGCATACCAATTCCACAGCACTTTGTCCGGATATGCCTGGATGAAACCAGAAATATCCTCTTGTGTTATGGCTAACTGAATCCCAGATCTTGCTACAAACTTTGTGTTTGTGTTTTCTGGATATTATCAATGGACTTTACGTTTTAGAATGAATTTCAGTAGAGGAAATTTTGTTTTGTGCTGGAAATCCTAAGTGATTCCATATGCAGGCCAAACATGTTCACATTTGTGTTTTCTACGCAGAAAGCTAGAGCAATCGTTGCAAACAAACAGGATATTGATATTTGCAAACATAAATTTTTATACACTTGCCCAAGAAAAAGAGTTTGCTTTTCTCCAAAACCAGTTTGAGGGTATTTTTCAAGTCCATTGCATAAAAGTTCCCCAACAGGTGGAATGGAAATGACTGGATGAAACCAGAAATATCCTCTTGTGTTATGGCTAACTCAATCCCAGATCTTGCTACAAACTTTGTGTTTGTGTTTTCTGGATATTATCAATGGACTTTACGTTTTAGAATGAATTTCAGTAGAGGAAATTTTGTTTTGTGCTGGAAATCCTAAGTGATTCCATATGCAGGCCAAACATGTTCACATTTGTGTTTTCTACGCAGAAAGATAGAGCAATCGTTGCAAACAAACAGGATATTGATATTTGCAAACATAAATTTTTATACACTTGCCCAAGAAAAAGAGTTTGCTTTTCTCCAAAACCAGTTTGAGGGTATTTTTCAAGTCCATTGCATAAAAGTTCCCCAACAGGTTGAATGGAAATGACTGGATGAAACCAGAAATATCCTCTTGTGTTATGGCTAACTCAATCCTAGATCTTGCTACAGGCTCTGTTTTGTGTTTTTTGATATTATCAATGGACTTTATGGTTTTGAATGAATTGAAGCAGGGAATATTTCCTTTGGTGCTGGGAAGCACTAATTAGTTCCACATGGAGACACAAACTCAACACATTCGTGCTGTCTAGGCAGAAAACTACAGCAATTGCTGGAAACAAACATGATATTTGTGTTGGTGTAGATGACATTTTAAGAACTTGCCTAAGAAATTACTTTGTTATGCTACAAAACTAGTTTGAGGGTGATTTTCTGAGTCCATTGCATATGAATTCCACAGCACTTTTTCCGGATATGCCTGGATGAAACCAGAAATATCCTCTTGTGTTATGGCTAACTGAATCCCATATCTTGCTACCACCTTTGTGTTTGTGTTTTCTGGATATTTTCAATGGACCTTACGTTTTAGAATGAATTTCAGTAGAGGAAATTTTGTTTTGTGCTGGAAATGCTAATTGGTTTCATATGCAGGCCAAACATGTTCACATTTGTGTTTTCTATACAGAAAGCTAGAGCTATCATTGCAAACAAACAGGATATTGATATTCGTAAACATGACTTTTTAGGGAATTGGCCAAGAAAAAGAGTTTGCTTTACTCCAAAACCAGTTTGAGGGTGATTTTCTGAGTCCATTGCATACCAGTTCCACAGCACTTTGTCCGGATATGACTGGATGAAACCAGAAATATCATCATGTGTTATGGCAAACTCAATCCCAGATCTTGCTACAGGCTCTGCTTTGTGTTTTTTGATATTATCAATGCACTTTAAGATTTTGAATGAATTGAAGCAGGGAATATTTTCTTTGGTGCTGGGAAGCACTAATTAGCTCCACATGGAGACACAAACTCAACACATTCGTGCTGTCTAGGCAGAAAACTACAGCAATTGCTGCAAAGAAACATGATATTTGTGTTGGTGTAGGTGATATTTTATGCACTTGCCTAAGGAAATACTTTGCTATTCTCCAAAACCAGTTTGACTGTGATGATCTGAGTCCATTGCATACCAGTTCCACAGCACTTTGTCTGGATATGCCTGGATGAGATCAGAAATATCCTCTTCTGTTATGGCTAACTCAATCCCAGATCTTGCTACAGGCTCTGCTTTGTGTTTTTTGATATTATCAATGGACTTCATGGTTTTGAATGAATTTAAGCAGGGAATATTTTCTTTGATGCTGCTAAACTCTAATTAGTTCCACATGGAGACCCAAACTCATTCATTTGTGCTTTCTTGGTAGAAAACTACAGCCTTTGCTGCAAAGAAACATGATATTTGTGTTGGTGTAGATGACATTGTATGCACTTGCCTAAGAAAATACTTTGCTATTCTCCAAACCAGTTTGACTGTGATTATCTGAGTCCATTGCATACCAATTCCACAGCACTTTGTCCGGATATGCCTGGATGAAACCAGAAATATCCTCTTGTGTTATGGCTAACTGAATCCCAGATCTTGCTACAAACTTTGTGTTTGTGTTTTCTGGATATTATCAATGGACTTTACGTTTTAGAATGAATTTCAGTAGAGGAAATTTTGTTTTGTGCTGGAAATCCTAAGTGATTCCATATGCAGGCCAAACATGTTCACATTTGTGTTTTCTACGCAGAAAGCTAGAGCAATCGTTGCAAACAAACAGGATATTGATATTTGCAAACATAAATTTTTATACACTTGCCCAAGAAAAAGAGTTTGCTTTTCTCCAAAACCAGTTTGAGGGTATTTTTCAAGTCCATTGCATAAAAGTTCCCCAACAGGTGGAATGGAAATGACTGGATGAAACCAGAAATATCCTCTTGTGTTATGGCTAACTCAATCCTAGATCTTGCTACAGGCTCTGCTTTGTGTTTTTTGATATTATCAATGGACTTTATGGTTTTGAATGAATTGAAGCAGGGAATATTTCCTTTGGTGCTGGGAAGCACTAATTAGATCCACATGGAGACACAAACAACACATTCGTGCTGTCTAGGCAGAAAACTACAGCAATTGCAGGAAACAAACATGATATTTGTGTTGGTGTAGATGATATTTTAAGAACTTGTCTAAGAAATTACTTTGTTATGCTACAAAACTAGTTTGAGGGTGATTTTCTGAGTCCATTGCATACCAATTCCACAGCACTTTTTCCGGATATGCCTGGATGAAACCAGAAATATCCTCTTGTGTTATTGCTAACTGAATCCCAGATCTTGCTACCACCTTTGTGTTTGTGTTTTCTGGATATTTTCAATGGACCTTACGTTTTAGAATGAATTTCAGTAGAGGAAATTTTGTTTTGTGCTGGAAATGCTAATTGGTTTCATATGCAGGCCAAACATGTTCACATTTGTGTTTTCTATACAGAAAGCTAGAGCTATCATTGCAAACAAACAGGATATTGATATTCGTAAACATGACTTTTTAGGGAATTGGCCAAGAAAAAGAGTTTGCTTTACTCCAAAACCAGTTTGAGGGTGATAATCTGAGTCCATTGCATACCAGTTCCACAGCACTTTGTCCGGATATACTGGATGAAACCAGAAATATCCTCTTGTGTTATGGCTAACTCAATCCCAGACCTTGCTACAGGCTCTGCTTTGTGTTTTTTTTTTTATCAATGGATGTTATGGTTTTGAATGAATTGAAGCAGGGAATATTTTCTTTGGTGCTGGGAAGCACTAATTAGATCCACATGGAGACACAAACTCAACACATTCGTGCTGTCTAGGCAGAAAACTACAGCAATTGCTGCAAGGAAACATAATATTTGTGTTGGTGTAGATGACATTTTAGGCACTTGCCTAAGAAAATACTTTGCTAGTCTCCAAAACCAGTTTGACTGTGATTATCTGAGTCCATTGCATACCAGTTCCACAGCACTTTGTCCGGATATGCCTGGATGAAACCAGATATATCCTCTTATGTTATGGAAACTGAATCAACGATCTTGGTACAACCTTTGTGTTTGTGTTTTCTGGATATTATCAATGGACTTTAAGTTTTAGAATGAATTTCAATAGAGAAAATTTTGTTTTGTGCTGGAAATGCCTATTGGTTTCATATGCAGGCCAAACATGTACACATATGTGTTTTCTACTCAGAAAGCTAGAGCTATCATTGCAAACACACAGGATATTTATATTTGCAAACATTACTTTTTATCCACTTGGCCAAGAAAAAGAGTTTGCTTTTCTCCAAAACCAGTTTGATGGTGATTTTCTGAGTCCATTGCATACCAGTTGCACAACACTTTGTCTGGAAATGACTGGATGAGACCAATAATATCAACTTGTGTTATGGCAAACTCAATCGTAGATCTTGCTACAGGCTCTCTTTTGTGTTTTTTGATATTATCAATGGACGTTATGGTTTTGAATGAATTTAAGCAGGGAATATTTACTTTGGTGCTGGGAAGCACTAATTAGTTCCACATGGAGACACAAACTCAACACATTCGTGCTGTCTAGGCAGAAAACTACAGCAATTGCTGCAAAGAAACATGATATTTGTGTATGTGTAGATGACATTTTATGCACTTGCCCAAGAAAATACTTTGCAACTCTCCAAAACCAGTTTGACTGTGATTTTCTGAGTCCATTGCATACCAGTTCCACAGCACTTTGTCTGGATATGCCTGGATGAGACCAGAAATGTCCTCTTGTGTTATGGCTAACTCAATCCCAGATCTTGCTACAACCTCTGTGATTGTGCTTTCTGGATATTATCAATTGACTTTACGTTTTAGAATGAATTTCAGTAGAAGAAATTCTGTTTTGTGCTGGAAATGCTAAGTGATTCCATATGCAGGCCCAACGTGTTCACCTTTGTGTTTTCTACGCAGAAAGCTAGAGCTATCATTGCAAACACACAGGATATTGATATTTGCAAACATGACTTTTTATCCACTTGGCCAAGACAAAGAGTTTGCTTTTCTCCAAAACCAGTTTGAGGGTGATTTTCGGAGTCCATTGCATACCAGTTCCACAACAGGTTGAATGGAAATTACTGGATGAAACCAGAAATAGCCTCTTGTGTTATGGCTAACTGAATCCCAGATCTTGCTACAGGCTCTGCTTTGTGTTTTTTGATATTATCAATGCACTTTAAGATTTTGAATGAATTGAAGCAGGGAATATTTTCTTTGGTGCTGGGAAGCACTAATTAGATCCACATGGAGACACAAACTCAACACATTCGTGCTGTCTAGGCAGAAAACTACAGCTATTGCTGCAAGGAAACATAATATTTGTGTTGGTGTAGATGACATTTTATGCACTTGCCTAAGAAAATACTTTGCTAGTCTCCAAAACCAGTTTGACTGTGATTATCTGAGTCCATTGCATACCAGTTCCACAGCACTTTGTCCGGATATGCCTGGATGAAACCAGAAATATCCTCTTATGTTATGGCTAACTGAATCAACGATCTTGGTAACACCTTTGTGTTTGTGTTTTCTGGATATTTTCAATGGACTTTATGTTTTAGAATGAATTTCAGTAGAGGGAATTTTGTTTTGTGCTGGAAATGCTAATTGGTTTCATATGCAGGCAAAACATGTTCACATTTGTGTTTTCTACGCAGAAAGCTAGAGCTATCATTGCAAACAAACAGGATATTGATATTTGCAAACATGACTATTTATCCACTTGGCCATGAAAAAGAGTTTGCTTTTCTCCAAAACCAGTTTGAGGGTGATTTTCTGAGTCCATTGCATACCAGTTCCCCAAAACTTTCTCTGGAAATGACTGGATGAAACCAGAAATATCATCTTGTGTTATGGCAAACTCAATCCCAGCTCTTGCTACAGGCTCTGCTTTGTGTTTTTTGATATTATCAAGGATTTTATGGTTTTGAATGAATTTAAGCAGGGAATATTTTCTTTGGTGCTGGGAAGCACTAATTAGCTCCACATGGAGACACAAACTCAGAACATTCGTGCTGTCTAGACAGAAAACTACAGCAGTTGCTGCAAACAAACATGATATTTGTGTTGGTGTAGATGACATTTTATGCACTTGCCTAAGAAAATACTTTTCTAGTCTCCAAAACCAGTTTGACTATGATTATCTGAGTCCATTGCATACGAGTTCCACAGCACCTTGTCACAATATGCCTGGATGACACCAGAAATATCCACTTGTGTTATGGCTAACTGAATCCCAGATCTTGCTACAGGCTCTGCTTTGTGTTTTTTGATATTATAAACGGACTTTATGGTTTTGAATGAATTTAAGCAGGGAATATTTTCTTTGGTGCTGGGAAGCACTAATTAGCTCCACATGGAGACACAAACTCAGCACATTCGTGCTGTCTAGGCAGAAAACTACAGCAGTTGCTGCAAACAAACATGATATTTGTGTTGGTGTAGATGACATTTTATTCACTTGACTAAGAAAATACTTTGCTATTCTCCAAAACCAGTTTCACTGTGATTATCTGAGTCCATTGCATACCAGTTCCATAGCACTTTGTCCGGATATGCCTGGATTAAACCAGAAATATCCTTTTGTGTTATGGCTAACTGAATCCCAGATCATGCTACAACCTTTGTGTTTGTGTTTTTTGGATATTTTCAATGGACTTTATGTTTTAGAATAAATTTCAGTAGAGGAAATTTTGTTTTGTGCTGCAAATGCTAATTGGTTTCCTTTGCAGGCCAAACATGTTCACATTTGTGTTTTCTGCACAGAAAGCTATAGCTATCATTGCAAACAAACAGGATATTGATATTTGCAAACATGACATTTTATCCACTTGGCCAAGAAAAAGAGTTTGCTTTTCTCCAAAACCAGTATGACGGTGATTTTCTGAGTCCATTGCCTATCAGTTCCACAACAGGTTGAATTGAAATGATGGATGAAACCAGAAATAGCCTCTTGTGTTATGGCTACCTGAATCCCAGATCTTGCTACAGGCTCTGCTTTGTGTTTTTTGTTATTATCAATGGACTTTATGGTTTTGAATGAATTGAAGCAGGGAATATTTTCTTTGGTGCTGGGAAGCACTAATTAGATCCACATGGAGACACAAACTCAACACATTCCTGCTGTCTAGGCAGAAAACTACAGCAATTGCTGCAAGGAAACATAATATTTGTGTTGGAGTAGGTGACATTTTAGGCACTTGCCTAAGAAAATACTTTGCTAGTCTCCAAAACCAGTGTGACTGTGATTATCTGAATCCATTGCATACCAGTTCCACAGCACGTTGTCCGGATATGCCTGGATGAAACCAGAACTATCCTCTTATGTTATGGCTAACTCAATCCCAGATCTTGCTGCAGGCTCTGCTTTGTGTTTTTTGATATTATCAATGGACTTTATGGTTTTGAATGTATTTAAGCAGGGAATATTTTCTTTGGTGCTGGGAAGCACTAATTAGCTCCACATGGAGACACAAACTCAGCACATTCGTGCTGTCTATGCAGAAAACTACAGCAGTTGCTGCAAACAAACATGATATTTGTGTTGGTGTAGATGACATTTTATGCACTTGCCTAAGAAAATACTTTTCTAGTCTCCAAAACCAGTTTGACTATGATTATCTGAGTCCATTGCATACGAGTTCCACAGCACCTTGTCAGGATATGCCTGGATGAAACCAGAAATATCCTCTTGTGTTATGGCTAACTCAATCCCAGATCTTGCTACAGGCTCTGCTTTGTGTTTTTTGATATTATCAATGCACTTTATGGTTTTGAATGAATTGAAGCAGGGAATATTTTCTTTGGTGCTGGGAAGCACTAATTAGATCCACATGGAGACACAAACTCAACACATTCGTGCTGTCTAGGCAGAAAACTACAGCAATTGCTGCAAGGAAACATAATATTTGTGTTGGTGTAGATGACATTTTATGCACTTGCCTAAGAAAATACTTTGCTATTCTCCAAAACCAGATTGACTGTGATTATCTGAGTCCATTACATACCAGTTCCACAGCACTTTGTCTGGATATGACTGGATGAAATCAGAACTATCCTTTTTGTTATGGCTAACTGAATCAACGATCTTGCTACAACCTTTGTGTTTGTGTTTTCTGGATATTATCAATGGACTTTATGTTTTAGAATAAATTTCAATAGAGGAAATTTTGTTTTGTGCTGGAAATGCTAATTGGTTTCATATGCAGGCCAAGCATGTTCACATTTGTGTTTTCCACGCAGAAAGCTAGAGCTATCATTGCAAACAAACAGGATATTTATATTTGCAAACATGACTACTTATCCACTTGGCCAAGAAAAAGAGTTTGCTTTTCTCCAAAACCAGTTTGAGGGTGATTTTCTGAGTCCATTGCCTACCAGTTCCACAAGACTTTCTCTGGAAATGACTGGATGAAACCAGAAATATCATCTTGTGTTATGGCAAACTCAATCCCAGCTCTTGCTACAGGCTCTGCTTTGTATTTTTTGATATTATCGATGGACTTTTTGGTTTTGAATGAATTTAAGCAGGTAAAATTTTCTTTGGTGCTAGGAAGCACTAATTAGCTCCACATGGAGACACAAACTCAACACATTCGTGTTGTCTAGGCAGAAAACTACAGCAATTGCTGCAAAGAAACATGATATTAGTGTTGGTGTAGATGACATTTTATGCACTTGCCTAAGAAAATACTTTTCTAGTCTCCAAAACCAGTTTGACTGTGATTTTCTGAGTCCATTGCATACCAGTTCCACAGCACTTTGTGTGGCTATGCCTGGATGAGACCAGAAATATCCTCTTGTGTTATGGCTAACTCAATCCCAGATCTTGCTACAACCTCAGTGATTGTGCTTTCTGGATATTATCAATTGACTTTACGTTTTAGAATGAATTTCAGTAGAAGAAATTCTGTTTTGTGCTGGAAATGCTAAGTGATTCCATATGGAGGCCCAACGTGTTCACCTTTGTGTTTTCTACGCAAAAAGCTAGAGCTATCATTGCAAACAAACAGGATATTGATATTTGCAAACATGACTTTTTATCCACTTGGCCAAGAAAAAGAGTTTGCTTTTCTCCAAAACCAGTTTGAGGGTGATTATCTGAGTCCATTGCATACCATTTCCACAGCACTTTGTCCGGATATGCCTGGATGAAACCAGAAATATCCTCTTGTGTTATGGCTAACTCAATCCCAGATCTTGCTACAGGCTCTGCTTTGTGTTTTTTTATATTATCAATGGACTTTATGGTTTTGAATGAATTTAAGCAGGGAATATTTTCTTTGGTGCTAGGAAGCACTAATTAGCTCCACATGGAGACACAAACTCAACACATTCATGCTGTCTAGGCAGAAAACTACAGCAATTGCTGCAAAGAAACATGATATTTGTGTTGGTGTAGATGACATTTTATGCACTTGCCTAAGAAAATACTTTTCTAGTCTCCAAAACCAGTTTAACTGTGATTTTCTGAGTCCATTGCATACCAGTTCCACAGCATTTTATCTGGATATGCCTGGATGAGACCAGAAATATCCTCTTGTGTTATGGCAAACTCAATCCCAGCTCTTGCTACAGGCTCTGCTTTGTATTTTTTGATATTATCGATGGACTTTATGGTTTTGAATGAATTTAAGCAGGGAATATTTTCTTTGGTGCTAGGAAGCACTAATTAGCTCCACATGGAGACACAAACTCAACACATTCGTGCTGTCTAGGCAGAAAACTACAGCAATTGCTGCAAAGAAACATGATATTTGTGTTGGTGTAGATGACATTTTATGCACTTGCCTAAGAAAATACTTTTCTAGTCTCCAAAACCAGTTTGACTGTGATTTTCTGAGTCCATTGCCTACCAGTTCCACAACATGTTGAATGGAAATGATGGATGAAACCAGAAATAGCCTCTTGTGTTATGGCTAACTGAATCCCAGATCTTGCTACAGGCTCTGCTTTGTGTTTTTTGATATTATCAATGGACTTTATGGTTTTGAATGAATTTAAGCAGGGAATATTTTCTTTGGTGCTAGGAAGTACTAATTAGCTCCACATGGAGACAGAAACTCAACACATTCGTGCTGTCTAGGCAGAAAACTACAGCAATTGCTGCAAAGAAACATGATATTTGTGTTGGTGTAGATGACATTTTATGCACTTGCTTAAGAAAACACTTTTCTAGTCTCCAAAACCAGTTTGACTGTGATTATCTGAGTCCATTGCATACCAGTTCCACAGCACTTTCTCTGGATATGCCTGGATGAAACCAGAAATATCCTCTTGTGTTATGGCTAACTCAATCCCAGACCTTGCTACAGGCTCTGCTTTGTGTTTTTTGATATTATCAATGCACTTTATGGTTTTGAATGAATTGAAGCAGGGAATATTTTCTTTGGTGCTGGGAAGCACCAATTAGATCCACATGGAGACACAAACTCAACACATTCGTGCTGTCTAGGCAGAAAACTACAGCAATTGCTGCAAGGAAACATAATATTTGTGTTGGTGTAGATGACATTTTATGCACTTGCCTAAGAAAATACTTTGCTATTCTCCAAAACCAGATTGACTGTGATTATCTGAGTCCATTGCATACCAGTTCCACAGCACTTTGTCTGGATATGCCTGGATGAAATCAGAACTATCCTTTTTGTTATGGCTAACTGAATCAACGATCTTGCTACAACCTTTGTGTTTGTGTTTTCTGGATATTATCAATGGACTTTATGTTTTAGAATAAATTTCAGTAGAGGAAATTTTGTTTTGTGCTGGAAATGCTAATTGGTTTCATATGCAGGCCAAGCATGTTCACATTTGTGTTTTCTACGCAGAAAGCTAGAGCTATCATTGCAAACAAACAGGATATTTATATTTGCAAACATGACTATTTATCCACTTGGCCAAGAAAAAGAGTTTGCTTTTCTCCAAAACCAGTTTGAGGGTGATTTTCTGAGTCCATTGCATACCAGTTCCACAACACTTTCTCTGGAAATGACTGGATGAAACCAGAAATATCATCTTGTGTTATGGCAAACTCAATCCCAGCTCTTGCTACAGGCTCTGCATTGTATTTTTTGATATTATCAATGGACTTTATGATTTTGAATGAATTTAAGCAGGGAATATTTACTTTGGTGCTGCGAAACACTTATTAGATCCACATGGAGACACAAACTCAACACATTCGTGCTGTCTAGGCAGAAAACTACAGCAATTGCTGCAAACAAACATGATATTTGTGTTGGTGTAGATGACATTTTATGCACTTGCCTAAGAAAATATTTTTCTAGTCTCCAAAACCAGTTTGACTGTGATTTTCTGAGTCCATTGCATACCAGTTCCACAGCCCTTTGTCTGGATATGCCTGTATGAGACCAGAAATATCCTCTTGTGTTATGGCAAACACAATCCCAGCTCTTGCTACAGGCTCTGCTTTGTGTTTTTTGATATTATCAATGGACTTTATGGTTTTGAATGAATTGAAGCAGGGAATATTTACTTTGTGCTGGGAAACACTAATTAGCTGCACATGGAGACACAAACTCAACACATTCGTGCTGTCTAGGCAGAAAACTACAGCACTTGCTGCAAACAAACATGATATTTGTGTTGGTGTAGATGACATTTTATGCACTTCCCTAAGAAAATACTTTGCTAGTCTCCAAAACCAGTGTGACTGTGATTCTCTGAGTCCATTGCATACCAGTTCCACAGCACTTTGTCCGGATATGCCTGGATGAAATCAGAACTATCCTTTTTGTTATGGCTAACTGAATCAACGATCTTGCTACAAACTTTGTGTTTGTGTTTTCTGGATATTATCAATGGACTTTATGTTTTAGAATAAATTTCAGTAGAGGAAATTTTGTTTTGTGCTGGAAATGCTAATTGGTTTCATATGCAGTCCAAGCATGTTCACATTTGTGTTTTCTACGCAGAAAGCTAGAGCTATCATTGCAAACAAACAGGATATTTATATTTGCAAGCATGACTATTTATCCACTTGGCCAAGAAAAAGAGTTTGCTTTTCTCCAAAACCAGTTTGAGGGTGATTTTCTGAGTCCATTGCCTACCAGTTCCACAAGACTTTCTCTGGAAATGACTGGATGAAACCAGAAATATCATCTTGTGTTATGGCAAACTCAATCCCAGCTCTTGCTACAGGCTCTGCATTGTATTTTTTGATATTATCCATGGACTTTATGATTTTGAATGAATTTAAGCAGGGAATATTTACTTTGGTGCTGGGAAACACTTATTAGCTCCACATGGAGACACAAACTCAACACATTCGTGCTGTCTAGGCAGAAAACTACAGCAATTGCTGCAAACAAACATGATATTTGTGTTGGTGTAGATGACATTTTATGCACTTGCCTAAGATAATATTTTTCTAGTCTCCAAAACCAGTTTGACTGTGATTTTCTGAGTCCATTGCATACCAGTTCCACAGCACTTTGTCTGGATATGCCTGTATGAGACCAGAAATATCCTCTTGTGTTATGGCAAACTCAATCCCAGCTCTTGCTACAGGCTCTGCTTTGTGTTTTTTGATATTATCAATGGACTTTATGGTTTTGAATGAATTGAAGCAGGGAATATTTACTTTGTGCTGGGAAACACTAATTAGCTGCACATGGAGACACAAACTCAACACATTCGTGCTGTCTAGGCAGAAAACTACAGCAATTGCTGCAAACAAACATGATATTTGTGTTGGTGTAGATGACATTTTATGCACTTGCCTAAGAAAATACTTTGCTAGTCTCCAAAACCAGTGTGACTGTGATTATCTGAGTCCATTGCATACCAGTTCCACAGCACTTTGTCCGGATATGCCTGGATAAATCAGAACTATCCTTTTTTGTTATGGCTAACTGAATCAACGATCTTGCTACAACCTTTGTGTTTGTGTTTTCTGGATATTATCAATGGACTTTATGTTTTAGAATAAATTTCAGTAGAGAAAATTTTGTTTTGTGCTGGAAATGTCTATTGGTTTCATATGCAGGCCAAACCTGTACACATTTGTGTTTTCTACGCAGAAAGCTAGAGCTATCATTGCAAACAAACAGGATATTGATATTTGCAAACATGACTTTTTATCCACTTGGCCAAGAAAAAGAGTTTGCTTTTCTCCAAAACCAGTTTCACGGTGATTTTCTGAGTCCATTGCATACCAGTTCCACAACACTTTGTCTGGAAATGACTGGATGAGACCAGAAATATCAACTTGTGTTATGGCAAACTCAATCCCAGATCTTGCTACAGGCTCTGCTTTGTGTTTTTTGATATTATCAATGGACTTTATGGTTTTGAATGAATTTAAGCAGGGAATATTTACTTTGGTGCTGGGAAGCACTAATTAGCTCCACATGGAGACACAAACTCAACACATTAGTGCTGTCTAGGCAGAAAACTACAGCAATTGCTGCAAGGAAACATGATATTAGTGTTGGTGTAGATGACATTTTATGCACTTGCCTAAGAAAATACTTTTCTAGTCTCCAAAACCAGTTTGACTGTGATTTTCTGAGTCCATTGCATACCAGTTCCACAGCACTTTGTGTGGCTATGCCTGGATGAGACCAGAAATATCCTCTTGTGTTATGGCTAACTGAATCCCAGATCTTGCTACAACCTCAGTGTTTGTGCTTTCTGGATATTATCAATTGACTTTACGTTTTAGAATGAATTTCAGTAGAAGAAATTCTGTTTTGTGCTGGAAATGCTAAGTGATTCCATATGGAGGCCCAACGTGTTCACCTTTGTGTTTTCTACGCAGAAAGCTAGAGCTATCATTGCAAACAAACAGGATATTTATATTTGCAAACATGACTTTTTATCCACTTGGCCAAGAAAAAGAGTTTGCTTTTCTCCTAAACCAGTTTGAGGGTGATTATCTGAGTCCATTGCATACCAGTTCCACAGCACTTTGTCTGGATATGCCTGGATGAAACCAGAAATATCCTCTTGTGTTATGGCTAACTCAATCCCAGATCTTGCTACAGGCTCTGCTTTGTGTTTTTTGATATTATCAATGCACTTTATGGTTTTGAATGAATTGAAGCAGGGAATATTTTCTTTGGTGCTGGGAAGCACTAATTAGCTCCACATGGAGAGACAAACTCAACACATTCGTGCTGTCTAGGCAGAAAACAACAGCAATTGCTGCAAGGAAACATAATATTTGTGTTGGTGTAGATGACATTTTATGCAATTGCCTAAGAAAATACTTTGCTATTCTCCAAAACCAGATTGACTGTGATTATCTGAGTCCATTGCATACCAGTTCCAAACCACTTTGTCTGGATATGCCTGGATGAAATCTGAACTATCCTTTTTGTTATGGCTAACTGACTCCCAGATCTTGCTACAACCTTTGTGTTTCTGTTTTCTGGATATTATCAATGGACTTTATGTTTTAGAATAAATTTCAGTAGAGGAAATTTTGTTTTGTGCTGGAAATGCTAATTGGTTTCATATGCAGGCCAAGCATGTTCACATTTGTGTTTTCTACACAGAAAGCTAAATCTATCATTGCAAACAAACAGGATATTGATATTTGCAAACATGACTTTTTATCCACTTGGCCAAGAAAAAGAGTTTGCTTTTCTCCAAAACCAGTTTGACGGTGATTTTCTGAGTCCATTGCATAACATTTCCACAAAACTTTCTCTGGAAATGACTGGATGAAACCAGAAATATCCTCTTGTGTTATGGCAAACTCAATCCCAGCTCTTGCTACAGGCTCTGCATTGTATTTTTTGATATTATCAATGGACTTTATGGTTTTGAATGAATTTAAGCAGGGAATATTTACTTTGGTGCTGGGAAACACTTATTAGCTCCACATGGATACACAAACTCAACACATTCGTGCTGTCTAGGCAGAAAACTACAGCAATTGCTGCAAGGAAACATGATATTTGTGTTGGTGTAGATGACATTTTAGGCACTTGCCTAAGAAAATACTTTGCTAGTCTCCAAAACCAGTTTGACTGTGATTATCTGAATCCATTGCATACCAGTTCCACAGCACTTTGTCCGGATACGCCTGGATGAAACCAGAAATATCCTTTTGTGTTATGGCTAACTGACTCCCAGATCTTGCTACAACCTTTGTGTTTGTGTTTTCTGGATATTATAAATGGACTTTATGTTTTAGAATAAATTTCAGTAGAGGAAATTTTGTTTTGTGCTGGAAATTCTAACTGGTTTCATATGCAGGCCAAGCATGTTCACATTTGTGTTTTCTACGCAGAAAGCTAGAGCTATCATTGCAAACAAACAGGATATTGATATTTGCAAACATGACTATTTATCCACTTGCCAAGAAAAAGAGATTGCTTTCCTCCAAAACCAGTTTGAGGGTGATTTTCTGAGTCCATTGCATACCAGTTCCACAGCACTTTGTCTGGATATGCCTGTATGAGACCAGAAATATCCTCTTGTGTTATGGCAAACTCAATCCCAGCTCTTGCTACAGGCTCTGCTTTGTGTTTTTTGATATTATCAATGGACTTTATGGTTTTGAATGAATTGAAGCAGGGAATATTTACTTTGTGCTGGGAAACACTAATTAGCTGCACATGGAGACACAAACTCAACACATTCGTGCTGTCTAGGCAGAAAACTACAGCAATTGCTGCAAACAAACATGATATTTGTGTTGGTGTAGATGACATTTTATGCACTTGCCTAAGAAAATACTTTGCTAGTCTCCAAAACCAGTGTGACTGTGATTATCTGAGTCCATTGCATACCAGTTCCACAGCACTTTGTCCGGATATGCCTGGATAAATCAGAACTATCCTTTTTTGTTATGGCTAACTGAATCAACGATCTTGCTACAACCTTTGTGTTTGTGTTTTCTGGATATTATCAATGGACTTTATGTTTTAGAATAAATTTCAGTAGAGAAAATTTTGTTTTGTGCTGGAAATGTCTATTGGTTTCATATGCAGGCCAAACCTGTACACATTTGTGTTTTCTACGCAGAAAGCTAGAGCTATCATTGCAAACAAACAGGATATTGATATTTGCAAACATGACTTTTTATCCACTTGGCCAAGAAAAAGAGTTTGCTTTTCTCCAAAACCAGTTTCACGGTGATTTTCTGAGTCCATTGCATACCAGTTCCACAACACTTTGTCTGGAAATGACTGGATGAGACCAGAAATATCAACTTGTGTTATGGCAAACTCAATCCCAGATCTTGCTACAGGCTCTGCTTTGTGTTTTTTGATATTATCAATGGACTTTATGGTTTTGAATGAATTTAAGCAGGGAATATTTACTTTGGTGCTGGGAAGCACTAATTAGCTCCACATGGAGACACAAACTCAACACATTAGTGCTGTCTAGGCAGAAAACTACAGCAATTGCTGCAAGGAAACATGATATTAGTGTTGGTGTAGATGACATTTTATGCACTTGCCTAAGAAAATACTTTTCTAGTCTCCAAAACCAGTTTGACTGTGATTTTCTGAGTCCATTGCATACCAGTTCCACAGCACTTTGTGTGGCTATGCCTGGATGAGACCAGAAATATCCTCTTGTGTTATGGCTAACTGAATCCCAGATCTTGCTACAACCTCAGTGTTTGTGCTTTCTGGATATTATCAATTGACTTTACGTTTTAGAATGAATTTCAGTAGAAGAAATTCTGTTTTGTGCTGGAAATGCTAAGTGATTCCATATGGAGGCCCAACGTGTTCACCTTTGTGTTTTCTACGCAGAAAGCTAGAGCTATCATTGCAAACAAACAGGATATTTATATTTGCAAACATGACTTTTTATCCACTTGGCCAAGAAAAAGAGTTTGCTTTTCTCCTAAACCAGTTTGAGGGTGATTATCTGAGTCCATTGCATACCAGTTCCACAGCACTTTGTCTGGATATGCCTGGATGAAACCAGAAATATCCTCTTGTGTTATGGCTAACTCAATCCCAGATCTTGCTACAGGCTCTGCTTTGTGTTTTTTGATATTATCAATGCACTTTATGGTTTTGAATGAATTGAAGCAGGGAATATTTTCTTTGGTGCTGGGAAGCACTAATTAGCTCCACATGGAGAGACAAACTCAACACATTCGTGCTGTCTAGGCAGAAAACAACAGCAATTGCTGCAAGGAAACATAATATTTGTGTTGGTGTAGATGACATTTTATGCAATTGCCTAAGAAAATACTTTGCTATTCTCCAAAACCAGATTGACTGTGATTATCTGAGTCCATTGCATACCAGTTCCAAACCACTTTGTCTGGATATGCCTGGATGAAATCTGAACTATCCTTTTTGTTATGGCTAACTGACTCCCAGATCTTGCTACAACCTTTGTGTTTCTGTTTTCTGGATATTATCAATGGACTTTATGTTTTAGAATAAATTTCAGTAGAGGAAATTTTGTTTTGTGCTGGAAATGCTAATTGGTTTCATATGCAGGCCAAGCATGTTCACATTTGTGTTTTCTACACAGAAAGCTAAATCTATCATTGCAAACAAACAGGATATTGATATTTGCAAACATGACTTTTTATCCACTTGGCCAAGAAAAAGAGTTTGCTTTTCTCCAAAACCAGTTTGACGGTGATTTTCTGAGTCCATTGCATAACATTTCCACAAAACTTTCTCTGGAAATGACTGGATGAAACCAGAAATATCCTCTTGTGTTATGGCAAACTCAATCCCAGCTCTTGCTACAGGCTCTGCATTGTATTTTTTGATATTATCAATGGACTTTATGGTTTTGAATGAATTTAAGCAGGGAATATTTACTTTGGTGCTGGGAAACACTTATTAGCTCCACATGGATACACAAACTCAACACATTCGTGCTGTCTAGGCAGAAAACTACAGCAATTGCTGCAAGGAAACATGATATTTGTGTTGGTGTAGATGACATTTTAGGCACTTGCCTAAGAAAATACTTTGCTAGTCTCCAAAACCAGTTTGACTGTGATTATCTGAATCCATTGCATACCAGTTCCACAGCACTTTGTCCGGATACGCCTGGATGAAACCAGAAATATCCTTTTGTGTTATGGCTAACTGACTCCCAGATCTTGCTACAACCTTTGTGTTTGTGTTTTCTGGATATTATAAATGGACTTTATGTTTTAGAATAAATTTCAGTAGAGGAAATTTTGTTTTGTGCTGGAAATTCTAACTGGTTTCATATGCAGGCCAAGCATGTTCACATTTGTGTTTTCTACGCAGAAAGCTAGAGCTATCATTGCAAACAAACAGGATATTGATATTTGCAAACATGACTATTTATCCACTTGCCAAGAAAAAGAGATTGCTTTCCTCCAAAACCAGTTTGAGGGTGATTTTCTGAGTCCATTGCCTACCAGTTCCACAACAGTTTGAATGGAAATGATGGATGAAACCAGAAATAGCCTCTTGTGTTATGGCTAACTGAATCCCAGATCTTGCTACAGGCTCTGCTTTGTGTTTTTTGATATTATCAATGGACTTTATGGTTTTGAATGAATTTAAGCAGGGAATATTTTCTTTGGTGCTAGGAAGCACTAATTAGCTCCACATGGAGACACAAATGCAACACATTCGTACTGTCTAGGCAGAAAACTACAGCACTTGCTGCAAAGACACATAATATTTGTGTTGGTGTAGATGACATTTTATGCACTTGCCTAAGAAAATACTTTGCTAGTCTCCAAAACCAGTTTGAGTGTGATTATCTGAGTCCATTGCATACCAGTTCCACAGCACTTTGTCCGGATATGCCTGGATGAAACCAGAAATATCCTTTTGTGTTATGGCTAACTGACTCCCAGATCTTGCTACAAAAAATATTTGTGTTTGTGTTTTCTGGATATTATCAATGGACTTTATGTTTTAGAATAAATTTCAGTAGAGGTAATTTTGTTTTATGCTGGAAATGCTAACTGGTTTCATATGCAGGCCAAGCATGTTCACATTTGTGTTTTCTACGCAGACAGCTAGAGCTATCATTGCAAACAAACAGGATATTGATATTTGCAAACATGACTTTTTATCCACTTGGCCAAGAAAAAGAGTTTGCTTTTCTCCAAAACCAGTTTGAGGGTGATTTTCTGAGTACATTGCATAACAGTTCCACAACACTTTGTCTGGAAATGACTGGATGAGACCAGAAATATCCTCTTGTGTTATGGCTAACTCAATCCCAGCTCTTGCTACAGGCTCTGCTTTGTATTTTTTGATATTATCAATGGACTTTGTTTTTGAATGAATTTAAGCAGGGAATATTTACTTTGGTGCTGGGAAACACTTATTAGCTCCACATGGAGACACAAACTCAACACATTCGTGCTGTCTAGGCAGAAAACTACAGCAATTGCTGCAAGGAAACATGATATTTGTGTTGGTGTAGATGACATTTTAGGCACTTGCCTAAGAAAATACTTTGCTAGTCTCCAAAACCAGTTTGACTGTCATTATCTGAGTCCATTGCATACCAGTTGCACAGCACTTTGTCTGGATATGCCTGTATGAGACCAGAAATATCCTCTTGTGTTATGGCTAACTCAATCCCAGATCTTGCTACAGGCTCTGCTTTGTGTTTTTTGATATTATCAATGGACTTTATGGTTTTGAATGAATTTAAGCAGGGAATATTTTCTTTGGTGCTGGGAAGCACTAATTAGTTCCACATGGAGACACAAACTCAACACATTCGTGCTGTCTAGGCAGAAAACTACAGCAATTGTTGCAAGGAAACATAATATTTGTGTTGGTGTAGATGACATTTTATGCACTTGCCTAAGAAAATACTTTGCTATTCTCCAAAACCAGTTTGACTGTGATTATCTGAGTCCATTGCATACCAGTTCCACAGCACTTTGTCCGGATATGCCTGGATGAAACCAGAAATATCCTTTTGTGTTATGGCTAACTGACTCCCAGATCTTGCTACAAAAAATATTTGTGTTTGTGTTTTCTGGATATTATCAATGGACTTTATGTTTTAGAATAAATTTCAGTAGAGGAAATTTTGTTTTGTGCTGGAAATGCTAACTGGTTTCATATGCAGGCCAAGCATGTTCACATTTGTGTTTTCTACGCAGAAAGCTAGAGCTATCATTGCAAACAAACAGGATATTGATATTTGCAAACATGACTTTTTATCCACTTGGCCAAGAAAAAGAGTTTGCTTTTCTCCAAAACCAGTTTGAGGGTGATTTTCTGAGTCCATTGCCTACCAGTTCCACAACAGGTTGAATGGAAATGACTGGATGAGACCAGAAATATCCTCTTGTGTTATGGCTAACTCAATCCCAGCTCTTGCTACAGGCTCTGCTTTGTATTTTTTGATATTATCAATGGACTTTGTTTTTGAATGAATTTAAGCAGGGAATATTTACTTTGGTGCTGGGAAACACTTATTAGCTCCACATGGAGACACAAACTAAACACATTCGTGCTGTCTAGGCAGAAAACTACAGCAATTGCTGCAAGGAAACATGATATTTGTGTTGGTGTAGATGACATTTTAGGCACTTGCCTAAGAAAATACTTTGCTAGGAGAACGGCAAGATGGCGGAATAGGAAGGAAGCACATTGATAGTTCGTCAAGACACACGTTAATATAAGTGTAGATACTGCAGGGTCAAGGAAGAGTAGGGGAAGAAACAGCAGAGGAAACTCTTCCGGAACTAGTGATTCACAGTGGACCTGCGTGGAGAGCGTGGGAGCCCAAGTTCGGGACAGCAGCGGCAGACTCAACGCACCAGCGCTGGAACGCGAGGTGAGCCGAACCTCCATAGCCCGAGACACCAGCGGGCAAGCGGAAAGAGGAGGCTAGAGGGAACGAGGCTTGAAACTCCGTGGGGAAAGTTCACCAGGCTAACTAGAAGAGAGAGAGGAAAAAAAAAAGTGACCGATACGGACACGAGTCTCTCTCTCTCCGCTCACCTCTCAAAGGCGAGCAAGACAAAGAGCAGGCGCCATTTTGGACATACGTCATAAGCAGGGCGACCTCAGGTCTGCACCGGCCCTGAGCCTAGCAGAAAAACCTGACTCTGGGGGGAGGGGTGAAATAACTGGAGATTAGCATCTAACTTGGCAACCCAGTGGGAGACTGCAGGAGAATTGGAGCCCACACTGAGGGCAGCAGAGATTCCCTGTGTGGTCCTTGGGAAAGAGCTTCCGATCTCTGGCTCCTGTGGGTATATCATTTGCCTGCTAATTACTACCTCCAATTACGTTCAGCTGTGCGGAATTACTTCCCTTTTGAATCAAAAAAAGAGAGATTTACCACGCCTAACCTGGGAGTGTCATCTTTGACACACCCTCAGCCCTGAGGAACCAAACACAGCTCTCAGTCCACACTCATCTCAAGCCTCTAAGGCTCCACCAAAAGCAGACAGTCCACTTAATATAGAGCCATAGTGTAACAAGAAAAAACACCACAGTGAAGAAACCAAATATCTCCAACATGCCAAACAACAAACGCAAAAACCAAGCTAACAAGAACAAGGAAGACACTATGACGCCCCCAAATGAAAAAGACACCCCAATTCAAGATTATGAAGATGATGAGATCAAAGAAATGCAAGAAGCGGATCTCAAAAAATTGCTAAGAACACTAAGAAGTTCTCAAAAACAAATTCTTGAACTACAGAAATCCTTCATGGACAAGATAGAAAATCTCTCTCGTGAAAATGAAATATTAAGGAGGAATCAAAATGAAATGAAACAACTAGTGGAACAAGAAACTCTGATAGTGACTAGAAATCATAATGAAATGAAGAATTCAATAGATCAAATGACAAACACATTAGAGAGCCTTAAAAACAGAATGGGCGAAGCAGAAGAGAGAATATCGGACTTAGAAGACAGAGAACAGGAAAGGAAACAGGCAAACCAAAGAAAAGAAGAAGAAATCAGAAATCTAAAAAATATTGTCGGGAATCTACAGGATACTATTAAAAAACCCAACATTCGAGTTCTAGGAGTTCCTGAAGTCATGGAGAGGGAGAAAGGATTAGAAGGCATTTTCAGTGAGATACTAGCAGAAAATTTCCCAGGTTTGGAGAAGGACAGAGGCATCTTAGTACAGGAAGCTTATAGAACCCCTAATAAACATGACCAAAAGAGATCCTCACCACGACATGTTGTAATCAAACTCACCACAGTGAAACACAAAGAAAAGATCCTAAAAGATGCAAGAGAGAAACGTCAGATTACTCTTAGAGGATCTCCAATTAGACTCACAGCAGACTTCTCATCAGAAACCCTACAAGCTAGAAGGGAATGGCGAGACATAGCCCAGGTACTAAGAGAGAACAACTGCCAGCCCAGAATACTATATCCTGCAAAGCTCTCATTTGTGAATGAAGGTGAAATTAAGACTTTTCATAGCAAACAGAAACTGAAAGAATTTGTTGCCACTCATCCTGCCCTGCAAAAGATGCTTAAAGATGTGTTACACACAGAAACACAGAAACATGGTCACCAATATGAAAGAAGGTAAAGGAAGGAAACCTCACAGCAAAAGATCACAGGAAGCTCAATTTCTCTTTGACATAGAATTAAACTCTGATGCTCTGTTAAAGCAATGTGTTAAAGTAATCTATTGTGTTCTCTTGATGTCTGTTAAATTCTAATTGTTCAAAAACAGCTGAATTTTTATTAAGATCTATGGGTTATGTAAATATGTGCTTATTTTCAAAGATTTGAATAATCACCTTGTAACAAGATCAAATTTGGTCTATGAGTTTATAATTTTAAACATGGCGACTTAAAGTCTTTTGTCATCCACAGTTATATATGATTTGCTGCTCATAAAACTAAAGCGTTGTTGGTTCTGTGTGTAGCTGTCCTCCTATGGGTTCCTATGGACTTTTTCCAGCCACTTCCATTGTATTCAGTACTTTGGGATGGCTCTGTAAACAGATGAAGCCAATAATGTATTAACAGTACCAACTGAGAGAAAGTATGGTTAACAGAGGTTACTAAAAAAGCAATTCAAATCAATTGGCAATCTACAAAAAGAGTTAAAGATTTTAAAAGCTATTATTAAAAACGCTATATTGGTCTATTATGCTATGTTAAATGTGTGTACATATTGTATGTCCACATGGGGAAATTTTATTAAGAGTCTTATTTTAAATGGCTTATAGATAAGATTTTCCATAAATTTAAGCTGCTAAAATCAATCAAAGATACATTTTAATTTGAGTGACCTGAATCTATGTATCATATGTTTTAAACTTGTAGGTAGAAAGAAACTAAAAACATTTTATATGGTTGTGCTTAAGTTTGCTGGTTAAACAAACTACACCATGTTAGATATTTAAGAGGTGTTTTCAAATACATGATTCTTAAAATTTATAGAAGGCATTGGACCTTCATATAAATGTTTTCTTAAGTTGTTATCTAATGGTTGAAACTGTTTGCTAAGTATTCATGTGATATTGCTATTGTCAGCAAGCGATCTAGGACTTGCTCCCTCATTTCTCTATTCTAAGCCCAACTTGTTCTTTCATTTCTCTATTCTCTTCAAGATAGGAAACTAAATCTATTATGAAGGAATCTGTAGGACGCACAATTTAATCTTTAGACCTTATAAAAGAGATGGCTAACATTTTTCTGTAATAGCATAGCCAAAATAAGAACTTAAATAATAATCTCATAGCTAGATTCACTTGGCCATCAGCAAAGTATACAGTAAGTAGAAAAAACCTCCCTTCAGACCAAAGGGAAAGAAAGTTTTAAAGTGAGAATATAATTTTCCTCATGGGCATTGTCTACCTTAGAAAAACTACTACAGAACATGCCTGTGACTATAGACTTGTAGTTCAGGCCACCGAAGATTAGAGATGGGACACGGGCACTCCCTTGACTTGCATCCTCTGGTCTGCTTTAACACAAACCAGGAGGAAAAGAAAGCTCGGCATCAGAAGCAATGGGTGGCAGGCCTATTAATGGCTGATCTGTACAGTGATCTGCCCTCAAGGAGACCCAACAGGCCAGTCCACTGCAGTGGCTTTCAATGTGGTAAGCCTGGGCTTCAGCAGAAGTCAGCTTGTGAAGAGCCCTGGCAGCTCTGCCAAGAGTTGGATCACTGGAAAAGGACCTGCCCTGGAGTCGAAGGATGCCCAGGTCAGAGCCACAGATCTTATTGGCTCTAAGCTGAAAAACCCTTCACTCAGCCCAACTTCCAAAGTGACCACTGCAGCTGAGGGTGTGGTCAAGTAGGGTCAGCAACATTGCAGGCCGAACTGTAAATTTCTTGTTAGAGTTGCCACCTGCCTTTACCTGGCCAGCTCTCCTCCCAGGCCAGCCAAGTAATGAAAGTCAACAGAGTGCCTTCCCCTAGGAGGTTCACACCTCCCTTAGGATATACCCCATGTGAAGAGATAGATAGGTCTGGGCCTCTGAATTTACAAGGCCTAAAGCCCAACAGATTATTATCAAGCCCCTTCTATCAGATTCTATTTGCCTCTCAATCAGAAAAATTACTTGTAGCTTAGACAGCACCTTTCTTAGCTCCTCTAATAAAGACTCTGTCCTTTGTTCTAGACCCTGTCTAGCGTACTTGGGCCTCATTCCTTTGTAATCATAACCTCTACTCTACCTCCAATGGCTCTACTCCCAACCTGTGTGTACTGATGGTCCTCTTCCCCACTTAATGCTGTATAATTGTTCAAACCTGGTTAATGCCACTCTTAGGATCATTGGTTATTATTCTCACTCTGTCTTTTATGACCTTGTCTAAATATGATCAGAGTCGGCAAACTTGGAAGGCTTCCATAGCCTTGGCAACTCATGACGACAGCCTAGGGTGGTTACTGGTGCCATAAACTAGAGTGTCAATTTGTTGGGTCAACAACAGGAGCCACTGTGCACTTGCTCCTCATGTGGGATCTCTGTCCTTAATGTGCTGTACATTTTGATTTGATGCTATAACTAGTACTCAAACAGTATGTTTCACTTTGTGTGTCTATGTGGGTGCAAACTGTTGAAACCTTTATACTAAATTGATCTTCTGTATATAAAGAGAATTGAAAATGAATCTTGATGCAAATGGAAGGGGAGAGGGAGCGGGAGAGGGGAGGGTTGCGGGTGGGAGGGAAGTTATGGGAGGGGAAAGCCACTGTAATCCATAAGCTGTACACTGGAAATTTATATTCATTAAATAAAAGTTTAAAAAAAAAAAAAAAGAAAATACTTTGCTAGTCTCCAAAACCAGTTTGACTGTCATTATCTGAGTCCATTGCATACCAGTTGCACAGCACTTTGTCTGGATATGCCTGTATGAGACCAGAAATATCCTCTTGTGTTATGGCTAACTCAATCCCAGATCTTGCTACAGGCTCTGCTTTGTGTTTTTTGATATTATCAATGGACTTTATGGTTTTGAATGAATTTAAGCAGGGAATATTTTCTTTGGTGCTGGGAAGCACTAATTAGTTCCACATGGAGACACAAACTCAACACATTCGTGCTGTCTAGGCAGAAAACTACAGCACTTGCTGCAAAGAAACATAATATTTGTGTTGGTGTAGATGACATTTTATGCACTTGCCTAAGAAAATAATTTGCTAGTCTCCAAAACCAGTTTGACTGTGATTATCTGAATCCATTGCATACCAGTTCCACAGCACTTTGTCCGGATATGCCTGGATGAAACAAGAAATATCCTTTTGTGTTATGGCTAACTGAATCAACGATCTTGGTACAACCTTTGTGTTTGTGTTTTCTGGATATTATCAATGGACTTTATGTTTTAGAATAAATTTCAGTAGAGGAAATTTTGTTTTGTGCTGGAAATGCTAACTGGTTTCATATGCAGGCCAAGCATGTTCACATTTGTGTTTTCTACACAGAAAGCTAGAGCTATCATTGCAAACAAACAGGATATTGATATTTGCAAACATGACTTTTTATCCACTTGGCCAAGAAAAGAGTTTGCTTTTCTCCAAAACCAGTTTGAGGGTGATTTTCTGAGTACATTGCATAACAGTTCCACAACACTTTGTCTGGAAATGACTGGATGAGACCAGAAATATCCTCTTGTGTTATGGCTAACTCAATCCCAGCTCTTGCTACAGGCTCTGCTTTGTATTTTTTGATATTATCAATGGACTTTATGGTTTTGAATGAATTGAAGCAGGGAATATTTACTTTGGTGCTGGGAAACACTTATTACCTCCACATGGAGACACAAACTCAACACATTCATGCTGTCTAGGCAGAAAACTACAGCAATTGCTGCAAGGAAACATGATATTTGTGTTGGTGTAGATGACATTTTATTCACTTGCCTAAGAAAATACTTTGCTATTCTCCGAAACCAGTTTGACTGTGATTATCTGAGTCCATTCGATACCAGTTCCACAGCACTTTGTCTGGATATGCCTGGATGAGACCAGAAATATCCTCTTGTGTTATGGCTAACTCAATCCCAGATCTTGCTACAACCTCTGTGTTTGTGTTTTCTGGATATTATCAATTGACTTTACGTTTTTGAATGAATTTCAGTAGAAGAAATTCTGTTTTGTGCTGGAAATGCTAAGTGATTCCATATGAAGGCCCAACGTGTTCACATTTGTGTTTTCTACGCAGAAAGCTAGAGCTATCATTGCAAACAAACAGGATATTGATATTTGCAAACATGACTTTTTATCCACTTGGCCAAGAAAAAGAGTTTGCTTTTCTCCAAACCCAGTTTGAGGGTGATTTTCTGAGTCCATTGCCTACCAGTTCCACAACAGGTTGAATGGAAATGACTGGATGAGACCAGAAATATCATCTTGTGTTATGGCAATCTCAATCCCAGATCTTGCTACAGGCTCTGCTTTGTGTTTTTTGATATTAGCAATGGACGTTATGGTTTTGAATGAATTGAAGCAGGGAATATTTTCTTTGGTGCTGGGAAACACTAATTAGCTCCACATGGAGACACAAACTCAACACATTCGTGCTGTCTAGGCAGAAAACTACAGCAATTGCTGCAAGGAAACATAATATTTGTGTTTGTGCAGATGATATTTTATGCACTTGCCTACGAAAATACTGTGCTAGTCTCCAAAACCAGTTTGACTGTGATTATCTGAGTCCATTGCATACCAGTTCCACAGCACTTTGTCTGGATATGCCTGGATGAGACCAGAAATATCCTCTTGTGTTATGGCTAACTGAATCCCAGATCTTGCTACAGGCTCTGCTTTGTGTTTTTTGATATTATCAGTTGACTTTACGTTTTAGAATGGATTTCAGTAGAAGAAATTCTGTTTTGTGCTGGAAATGCTAAGTGATTCCATATGCAGGCCCAACGTGTTCACATTTGTGTTTTCTACGCAGAAGGCCGGAGCTATCATTGCAAACAAACAGGATATTGATATTTGCAAACATGACTTTTTATCCACTTGGCCAAGGAAAAGAGTTTGCTTTTCTCCAAAACCAGTTTGAGGGTGATTTTCTGAGTCCATTGCCTACCAGTTCCACAACAGGTGAATGGAAATGATGGATGAAACCAGAAATAGCCTCTTGTGTTATGGCTAACTGAATCCCAGCTCTTGCTACAGGCTCTGCTTTGTGTTTTTTGATATTATCAATGGAGTTTATGGTTTTGAATGAATTGAAGCAGGGAATATTTTCTTTGGTGCTGGGAAACACTAATTAGCTCCACATGGAGACACAAACTCAACACATTCCTGCTGTCTAGGCAGAAAACTACAGCAATTGCTGCAAACAAACATAATATTTGTGTTGGTGTAGATGACATTTTAGGCACTTGCCTAAGAAAATACATTGCTAGTCTCCAAAACCAGTTTGACTGTGATTATCTGAGTCCATTGCATACCAGTTCCACAGCACTTTGTCCAGATATGCCTGGATGAAACCAGAAATATCGTCTTGTGTTATGGCTAACTGAATCAACGATCTTGGTACAACATTTGTGTTTGTGTTTTCTGGACATTATCAATGGACTTTACGTTTTAGAATGAATTTCAGTAGAGGAAATTTTGTTTTGTACTCGAAATGACAATTGGTTTCATATGCAGGCCAAACATGTACACATTTGTGTTTTCTACGCAGAAAGCTAGAGCTATCATTGCAAACAAACAGGATATTGATATTTGCAAACATGACTTTTTATCCACTTGGCCAAGAAAAAGAGTTTGCTTTTCTCCAAAACCAGTTTGACGGTGATTTTCTGAGTCCATTGCATACCAGTTCCACAACACTTTGTCTGGAAATGACTGGATGAGACCAGAAATATCAACTTGTGTTATGGCAAACTCAATCCCAGCTCTTGCTACAGGCTCTGCTTTGTATTTTTTGATATTATCAATGGACTTTATGGTTTTGAATGAATTTAAGCAGGGAATATTTTCTTTGGTGCTGGGAAACACTTATTACCTCCACATGGAGACACAAACTCAACACATTCGTGCTGTCTAGGCAGAAAACTACAGCAATTGCTGCAAGGAAACATGATATTAGTGTTGGTGTAGATGACATTTTATGCACTTGCCTAAGAAAATACTTTGCTAGTCTCCAAAACCAGTTTGACTGTCATTATCTGAGTGCATTCCATACCAACTCCACAGCACTTTGTCTGGATATGCCTGTATGAGACCAGAAATATCCTCTTGTGTTATGGCTAACTCAATCCCAGATCTTGCTACAGGCTCTGCTTTGTGTTTTTTGATATTATCAATGCACTTTATGGTTTTGAATGAATTTAAGCAGGGAATATTTTCTTTGGTGCTGGGAAGCACTAATTAGCTCCACATGGAGACACAAACTCAACACATTCGTGCTGTCTAGGCAGAAAACTACAGCAGTTGCTGCAAACAAACATGATATTTGTGTTGGTGTAGATGACATTTTATTCACTTGCCTAAGAAAATACTTTGCTAGTCTCCGAAACCAGTGTGACTGTGATTATCTGAGTCCATTGCATACCAGTTCCACAGCACTTTGTCTGGATATGCCTGGATGAGACCAGAAATATCCTCTTGTGTTATGGCTAACTCAATCCCAGATCTTGCTACAGGCTCTGCTTTGTGTTTTTTGATATTATCAGTTGACTTTACGTTTTAGAATGAATTTCAGTAGAAGAAATTCTGTTTTGTGCTGGAAATGCTAAGTGATTCCATATGCAGGCCCAACGTGTTCACATTTGTGTTTTCTACGCAGAAAGCCAGAGCTATCATTGCAAACAAACAGGATATTGATATTTGCAAACATGACTTTTTATCCACTTGGCCAAGGAAAAGAGTTTGCTTTTCTCCAAAACCAGTTTGAGGGTGATTTTCTGAGTCCATTGCCTACCAGTTCCACAACAGGTGAATGGAAATGATGGATGAAACCAGAAATAGCCTCTTGTGTTATGGCTAACTGAATCCCAGATCTTGCTACAGGCTCTGCTTTGTGTTTTTTGATATTATCAATGGACTTTATGGTTTTGAATGAATTGAAGCAGGGAATATTTTCTTTGGTGCTGGGAAACACTAATTAGCTCCACATGGAGACACAAACTCAACACATTCCTGCTGTCTAGGCAGAAAACTACAGCAATTGCTGCAAACAAACATAATATTTGTGTTGGTGTAGATGACATTTTAGGCACTTGCCTAAGAAAATACATTGCTAGTCTCCAAAACCAGTTTGACTGTGATTATCTGAGTCCATTGCATACCAGTTCCACAGCACTTTGTCCAGATATGCCTGGATGAAACCAGAAATATCGTCTTGTGTTATGGCTAACTGAATCAACGATCTTGGTACAACATTTGTGTTTGTGTTTTCTGGACATTATCAATGGACTTTACGTTTTAGAATGAATTTCAGTAGAAGAAATTCTGTTTTGTGCTGGAAATGCTAAGTGATTCCATATGGAGGCCCAACGTGTTCACATTTGTGTTTTCTACGCAGAAAGCTAGAGCTATCATTGCAAACAAACAGGATATTGATATTTGCAAACATGACTATTTATCCACTTGGCCAAGAAAAAAGTGTTTGCTTTTCTCCAAAACCAGTTTGAGGGTGATTTTCTGAGTCCATTGCATACCAGTTCCACAACACTTTCTCTGGAAATGCCTGGATGAAACCAGAAATATCATATTGTGTTATGGCAAACTCAATCCCAGCTCTTGCTACAGACTCTGCTTTGTGTTTTTTGATATTTTCAATGGACTTTATGGTTTTGAATGAATTGAAGCAGGGAATATTTTCTTTGTGCTAGGAAGCACTAATTAGCTCCACATGGAGACAAAAACTCAACACATTTGTGCTGTCTAGGCAGAAAACTACAGCAATTGCTGCAAGGAAACATAATATTTGTGTTGGTGTAGATGACATTTTATGCACTTTCCTAAGGAAATACTTTGCTAGTCTCCAAAACCAGATTGACTGTGCTTATCTGAGTCCATTGCATACCAGTTCCACAGCACTTTGTCTGGATATGCCATGATGAAATCAGAACTATCCTTTTTTGTTATGGCTAACTGAATCAACGTACTTGCTACAACCTTTGTATTTGTGTTTTCTGGATATTATCAATGGACTTTATGTTTTAGAATAAATTTCAGTAGAGGAAATTTTGTTTTGTACTCGAAATGACATTGGTTTCATATGCAGGCCAAACATGTACACATTTGTGTTTTCTACGCAGAAAGCTAGAGCTATTATTGCAAACAAACAGGATATTGATATTTGCAAACATGACTTTTTATCCACTTGGCCAAGAAAAAGAGTTTGCTTTTCTCCAAAACCAGTTTGACGGTGATTTTCTGAGTCCATTGCATACAAGTTCCACAACACTTTGTCTGGAAATGACTGGATGAGACCAGAAATATCAACTTGTGTTATGGCAAACTCAATCCCAGCTCTTGCTACAGGCTCTGCTTTGTATTTTTTGATATTATCAATGGACTTTATGGTTTTGAATGAATTTAAGCAGGGAATATTTTCTTTAGTGCTAGGAAGCACTAATTAGCTCCACATGGAGACACAAACTCAACACATTCGTGCTGTCTAGGCAGAAAACTACAGCAATTGCTGCAAGGAAACATGATATTAGTGTTGGTGTAGATGACATTTTATGCACTTGCCTAAGGAAATACTTTGCTAGTCTCCAAAACCAGTTTGACTGTCATTATCTGAGTGCATTCCATACCAACTCCACAGCACTTTGTCTGGATATGCCTGTATGAGACCAGAAATATCCTCTTGTGTTATGGCTAACTCAATCCCAGATCTTGCTACAGGCTCTGCTTTGTGTTTTTTGATATTATCAATGGACGTTATGGTTTTGAATGAATTTAAGCAGGGAATATTTACTTTGGTGCTGGGAAGCACTAATTAGCTCCACATGGAGACACAAACTCAACACATTCGTGCTGTCTAGGCAGAAAACTACAGCAGTTGCTGCAAACAAACATGATATTTGTGTTGGTGTAGATGACATTTTATTCACTTGCCTAAGAAAATACTTTGCTAGTCTCCGAAACCAGTGTGACTGTGATTATCTGAGTCCATTCGATACCAGTTCCACAGCACTTTGTCTGGATATGCCTGGATGAGACCAGAAATATCCTCTTGTGTTATGGCTAACTCAATCCCAGATCTTGCTACAACCTCTGTGTTTGTGTTTTCTGGATATTATCAATGGACTTTATGTTTTAGAATAAATTTCAGTAGAGGAAATTTTGTTTTGTGCTGGAAATGCTAATTGGTTTCATATGCAAGCCATGCATGTTCACATTTGTGTTTTCTACGCAGAAAGCTAGAGCTATCATTGCAAACAAACAGGATATTGATATTTGCAAACATGACTTTTTATCCACTTGGCCAAGAAAAAGAGTTTGCTTTTCTCTAAAACCAGTTTGACGGTGATTTTCTGAGTCCATTGCATACCAGTTCCACAACAGGTTGAATGGAAATGACTGGATGAAACCAGAAATAGCCTCTTGTGTTATGACTAACTGAATCCCAGCTCTTGCTACAGGCTCTGCTTTGTGTTTTTTGATATTATCAATGGCCTTTATGGTTTTGAATGAATTGAAGCAGGGAATATATTCTTTGGTGCTGGGAATACTAATTAGCTCCATATGGAGACACAAACTCAACACATTCGTGCTGTCTAGGCAGAAAACTACAGCAATTGCTGCAAGGAAACATAATATTTGTGTTGGTGTAGATGACATTTTATGCACTTGCCTAAGAAAATACTTTGCTAGTCTCCAAAACCAGTGTGACTGTGATTATCTGAGTCCATTGCATACCAGTTCCACAGCACTTTGTCTGGATATGCCTGGATGAAACCAGAAATATCCTCTTATGTTATGGCTAACAAAATCAATGAACTTGGTACAACCTTTGTGTTTGTGTTTTCTGGATATTATCAATGGACTTTATGTTTTAGAATGAATTTCAGTAGAGAAAATTTTGCTTTGTGCTGGAAATGCCTATTGGTTTCATATGCAGGCCAAACCTGTACACATTTGTGTTTTCTACGCAGAAAGCTAGAGCTATCATTGCAAACAAACAGGATATTGATATTTGCAGACATGACTTTTTATCCACTTGGCCAAGAAAAAGAGTTTGCTTTTCTCCAAACCAGTTTGATGGTGATTTTCTGAGTCCATTGCATACCAGTTCCACAACACTTTGTCTGGAAATGACTGGATGAGACCAGAAATATCAACTTGTGTTATGGCAAACTCAATCCCAGATCTTGCTACAGGCTCTGCTTTGTGTTTTTTGATATTATCAATGGACGTTATGGTTTTGAATGAATTTAAGCAGGGAATATTTACTTTGGTGCTGGGAAGCACTAATTAGTTCCACATGGAGACACAACTCAACACATTCATGCTGTCTAGGCAGAAAACTAAAGCAATTGCTGCAAACAAACATGCTATTTGTGTTGGTGTAGATGACATTTTATGCACTTGCCTAAGAAAATACTGTGCTAGTCTCCAAAACCAATTTGACTGTGATTATCTGAGTCCATTCCATACCAATTCCACAGCACTTTGTCTGGATATGCCTGGATGAGACCAGAAATATCCTCTTGTGTTATGGCTAACTCAATCCCAGTTCTTGCTACAGGCTCTGTTTGTGTTTTTTGATAATATCAATAGACTTTATGGTTTTGAATGAATTTAAGCAGGGAATATTTTCTTTGGTGCTTGGAAGCACTAATTAGCTCCACATGGAGACACAAACTCAACACATTTGTGCTGTCTAGGCAGAAAACTACAGCAATTGCTGCAAACAAACATGATATTTGTGTTGGTGTAGATGACATTTTATGCACTTGCCTAAGAAAATACTTTGCTATTCTCCAAAACCTGATTGACTGTGATTTTCTGAGTCCATTGCATACCAGTTCCACAGCACTTTGTCTGGATATGCCTGGATGAGACCAGAAATGTCCTCTTGTGTTATGGCTAACCCAATCCCAGATCTTGCTACAGGCTCTTCTTTGTGTTTTTTGATATTATCAGTTGACTTTACGTTTTAGAATGAATTTCAGTAGAAGAAATTTTGTTTTGTGCTGGAAATGCTAAGTGATTCCATATGCAGGCCCAATGTGTTCACCTTTGTGTTTTCTACGCATAAATCTAGAGCTATCATTGCAAACAAACAGGATATTGATATTTGCAAACATGACTATTTATCCACTTTGGCAAGAAAAAGAGATTGCTTTTCTCCAAAACCAGTTTGAGGGTGATTTTCTGAGTCCATTGCATACCAGTTCAACAGCACTTTGTCTGGATATGCCTGGATGAGACCAGAAATATCCTCTTGTGTTATGGCAAACTCAATCCCAGCTCTTGCTACAGAATCTGCTTTGTGTTTTTTGATATTATCAATGCACTTTATGGTTTTGAATGAATTTAAGCAGGGAATATTTTCTTTGTGCTGGGAAGCACTAATTAGCTCCACATGGAGAGACAAACTCAACACATTCGTGCTGTCTAGGCAGAAAACTACAGCAATTGCTGCAAGGAAACATAATATTTGTGTTGGTGTAGATGACATTTTATTCACTTGCCTAAGAAAATTCTTTGCTAGTCTCCGAAACCAGTTTGACTGTGCTTATCTGAGTCCATTGCATACCAGTTCCATAGCACTTTGTCCGGATATGCCTGGATGAAACCAGAACTATCCTTTTTGTTATGGCTAACTAAATCAACGATCTTGCTACAAACTCTGTGTTTGTGTTTTCTGGATATTATCAATGGACTTTATGTTTTAGAATAAATTTCAGTAGAGGAAATTTTGTTTTGTGCTGGAAATGCTAATTGGTTTCATATGCAGGCCAAGCATGTTCACATTTGTGTTTTCTACGCAGAAAGCTAGAGCTATCATTGCAAACAAACAGGATATTGATATTTGCAAACATGACTTTTTATCCACTTGGCCAAGAAAAAGAGTTTGCTTTACTCCAAAACCAGTTTTACGGTGATTTTCTGAGTCCATTGCATACCAGTTCCAGAACACTTTCTCTTGAAATTACTGGATGAGACCAGAAATATCAACTTGTGTTATGGCAAACTCAATCCCAGATCTTGCTACAGGCTCTGCTTTGTGTTTTTTGATATTATCAGTTGACTTTACATTTTAGAATGAATTTCAGTAGAAGAAATTCTGTTTTGTGCTGGAAATGCTAAGTGATTCCATATGCAGGCCCAATGTGTTCACATTTGTGTTTTCTACGCCGAAAGCCAGAGCTATCATTGCAAACAAACAGGATATTGATATTTGCAAACATGACTTTTTATCCACTTGGCCAAGAAAAAGAGTTTGCTTTTCTCCAAAACCAGTTTGAGGGTGATTTTCTGAGTCCATTGCCTACCAGTTCCACAACAGGTGAATGGAAATGATGGATGAAACCAGAAATAGCCTCTTGTGTTATGGCTAACTGAATCCCAGCTCTTGCTACAGGCTCTGCTTTGTGTTTTTTGATATTATCAATGGACTTTATGGTTTTGAATGAATTTAAGCAGGGAATATTTTCTTTGGTGCTAGGAAGCACTAATTAGCTCCACATGGAGACACAAACTCAACACATTCATGCTGTCTAGGCAGAAAACTACAGCAATTGCTGCAAACAAACATAATATTTGTGTTGGTGTAGATGACATTTTAGGCACTTGCCTAAGAAAATACATTGCTAGTCTCCAAAACCAGTTTGACTGTGATTATCTGAGTCCATTGCATACCAGCTCCACAGCACTTTGTCCAGATATGCCTGAATGAAACCAGAAATATCGTCTTGTGTTATGGCTAACTGAATCAACGATCTTGGTACAACCTTTGTGTTTGTGTTTTCTGGACATTATGAATGGACTTTACGTTTTAGAATGAATTTCAGTAGAGGAAATTTTGTTTTGTGCTAGAAATGCCTATTGGTTTCATATGCAGGCCAAACATGTACACATTTGTGTTTTCTACGCAGAAAGCTAAAGCTATCATTGCAAACAAACAGGATATTTATATTTGCAAACATGACTTTTTGTCCACTTGGCCAAGAAAAAGAGTTTGCTTTTCTCCAAAACCAGTTTGAGGATGCTTTTTGAGTCCACTGCATACCAGTTCCACAACACTTTGTCTGGAAATGACTGGATGAGACCAGAAATATCCTCTTGTGTTATGGCTAACTCAATCCCAGATCTTGCTACAACCTCTGTGTTTGTGTTTTCTGGATATTATCAATTGACTTTACGTTTTTGAATGAATTTCAGTAGAAGAAATTCTGTTTTGTGCTGGAAATGCTAAGTGATTCCATATGAAGGCCCAACGTGTTCACATTTGTGTTTTCTATGCAGAAAGCTAGAGCTATCATTGCAAACAAACAGGATATTGATATTTGCAAACATGACTTTTTATCCACTTGGACAAGAAAAAGAGTTTGCTTTTCTCCAAAACCAGTTTGAGGGTGATTTTCTGAGTCCATTGCCTACCAGTTCCACAACAGGTTGAATGGAAATGACTGGATGAGACCAGAAATATCATCTTGTGTTATGGCAATCTCAATCCCAGATCTTGCTACAGGCTCTGCTTTGTGTTTTTTGATATTAGCAATGGACGTTATGGTTTTGAATGAATTTAAGCAGGGAATATATTCTTTGGTGCTGGGAAACACTAATTACCTCCACATGGAGACACTAACTCAACACATTCGTGCTGTCTAGGCAGAAAACTACAGCAATTGCTGCAAGGAAACATAATATTTGTGTTGGTGCAGATGATATTTTATGCACTTGCCTACGAAAATACTGTGCTAGTCTCCAAAACCAGTTTGACTGTGATTATCTGAGTCCATTGCATACCAGTTCCACAGCACTTTGTCTGGATATGCCTGGATGAGACCAGAAATATCCTCTTGTGTTATGGCTAACTCAATCCCAGATCTTGCTACAGGCTCTGCTTTGTGTTTTTTGATATTATCAGTTGACTTTACGTTTTAGAATGAATTTCAGTAGAAGAAATTCTGTTTTGTGCTGGAAATGCTAAGTGATTCCATATGCAGGCCCAACGTGTTCACATTTGTGTTTTCTACGCAGAAAGCCAGAGCTATCATTGCAAACAAACAGGATATTGATATTTGCAAACATGACTTTTTATCCACTTGGCCAAGGAAAAGAGTTTTCTTTTCTCCAAAACCAGTTTGAGGGTGATTATCTGAGTCCATTGCATACCAGTTCCACAGCACTTTCTCTGGAAATGACTGGATGAAAACAGAAATATCCTCTTGTGTTATGGCAAACTCAATCCCAGCTCTTGCTACAGAATCTGCTTTGTGTTTTTTGATTTTATCAATGCACTTTACGGTTTTGAATGAATTTAAGCAGGGAATATTTTCTTTAGTGCTAGGAAGCACTAATTAGCTCCACATGGAGACACAAACTCAACACATTCATGCTGTCTAGGCAGAAAACTACAGCAATTGCTGCAAGGAAACATAATATTTGTGTTGGTGTAGATGACATTTTATGCACTTGCCTAAGGAAATACTTTGCTAGTCTCCAAAACCAGTTTGACTGTGCTTATTTGAGTCCATTGCATACCAGTTCCACAGCACTTTGTCTGGATATGCCTGGATGAAACCAGATATATCCTCTTATATTATGGCTAACTGAATCAACGATCTTGGTACAACCTTTGTGTTTGTGTTTTCTGGATATTATCAATGGACTTTATGTTTTAGAATGAATTTCAGTAGAGGAAATTTTGTTTTGTGCTGGAAGTGCCTATTGGTTTCATATCAGGCCAAACATGTACACATTTGTGTTTTCTACGCAGAAAGCTAGAGCTATCATTGCAAACAAACAGGATATTGATATTTGCAAACATGACTTTTTATCCACTTGGCCAAGAAAAAGAGTTCGCTTTTCTCCAAAACCAGTTTGAGGGTGATTTTCTGAGTCCATTGCATACCAGTTCCACAACACTTTGTCTGGAAATGACTGGATGAAACAAGAAACCCATCTTGTGTTATGGCTAACTGAATCCCAGCTCTTGCTACAGGCTCTGCTTTGTGTTTTTTGATATTATCAATGGACTTTGTGATTTTGAATGAATTTAAGTAGGAAATATTTTCTTTGGTGCTTGGAAACGCTAATTAGTTCCACATGGAGACACAAACTCAACACATTCATGCTTTCTAGGCAGAAAACTACAGTAATTGCTGCAAAGAAACATGCTATTTGTGTTGGTGTAGATGACATTTTATGCACTTGCCTAAGAAAATACTTTGCTATTCTCCAAAACCAGTTTGACTGTGATTATCTGAGTCCATTGCATACCAGTTCCACAGCACTTTGTCCGGATATGACTGGATGAAACCAGAAATATCCTTTTGTGTTATGGCTAACTAAATCAACGATCTTGCTACAACCTTCGTGTTTGTGTTTTCTGGATATTATCATTGGACTGTACGTTTTAGAATGAATTTTAGTAGAGGAAATTTTGTTTTGTGTTGAAAATGCCTGTTGGTTTCATATACAGGCCAAACATGTTCACATTTGTGTTTTCTATGCAGAAAGCTAGAGCTATCATTGCAAACAAACAGGGTATTTATATTTGCAAACATGACTATTTATCCACTTGGCCAAGAAAAAGAGTTTGCTTTTCTCCAAAACCAGTTTGACGGTTATTATCTGAGTCCATTGCATACCAGTTCCACAGCACTTTCTCTGGAAATGACTGGATGAAACCAGAAATACCATCTTGTGTTCTGGCAAACTCAATCCCAGATCTTGCTACAGGCTCTGCTTTGTGTTTTTTGATATTATCAATGGACGTTATGGTTTTGAATGAATTTAAGCAGGGAATATTTACTTTGGTGCTGGGAAACACTAATTAGTTCCACATGGAGACACAAACTCAACACATTTGTGCTGTCTAGGCAGAAAACTACAGCAATTGCTGCAAAGAAACATGATATTTGTGTTGGTGTAGATGACATTTTATGCAATTGCCTAAGAAAATACTTTGCTATTCTCCAAAACCAGTTTGACTGTGATTATCTGAGTCCATTGCATACCAGTTCCACAGCACTTTGTCTGGATATGCCTGGATGAGACCAGAAATATCCTCTTGTGTTATGGCTAACTCAATCCAAGATCTTGCTACAACCTCTGTGTTTGTGTTTTCTGGATATTATCAATTGACTTTACGTTTTAGAATGAATTTCAGTAGAAGAAATTCTGTTTTGTGCTGGAAATGCTAAGTGATTCCATATGCAGGCCCAATGTGTTCACCTTTGTTTTTTCTACGCAGAAAGCTAGAGCAATCGTTGCAAACAAACAGGATATTGATATTTGCAAACATGACTTTTTATCCACTTGGCCAAGAAAAAGAGTTTTCTTTTCTCCAAAACCAGTTTGAGGGTGATGATCTGAGTCCATTGCATACCAGTTCCACAACAGGTTGAATGGAAATGACTGGATGAAAACAGAAATAGCCTCTTGTGTTATGGCTAACTCAATCCTAGATCTTTCTACAGGCTCTGCTTTGTGTTTTTTGATATTATCAATGGACTTTGTGATTTTGAATGAATTTAAGTAGGAAATATTTTCTTTGGTGCTTGGAAACGCTAATTAGTTCCACATGGAGACACAAACTCAACACATTCATGCTTTTAGGCAGAAAACTACAGCAATTGCTGTAAACAAACATGATATTTGTGTTGGTGTAGATGACATTTTATGCACTTGCCTAAGAAAATACATTTCTAGTCTCCAAAACCAGTTTGACTGTGATTTTCTGAGTCCATTGCATACCAGTTCCACAGCACTTTGTCCGGATATGACTGGATGAAACCAGAAATATCCTTTTGTTTTATGGCTAACTGAATCAATGATCTTGCTACAACCTTTGTGTTTGTGTTTTCTGGATATTATCATTGGACTTTACGTTTTAGAATGAATTTTAGTAGAGGAAATTTTGTTTTGTGCTGGAAATACCTGTTGGTTTCATATGCAGGCCAAACATGTTCACATTTGTGTTTTCTATGCAGAAAGCTAGAGCTATCATTGCAAACAAACAGGATATTTATATTTACAAACATGCCTTTTTATCCACTTGGCCAAGAAAAAGAGTTTGCTTTTCTCCTAAACCAGTTTGAGCGTGATTTTCTGAGTCCATTGCATACCAGTTCTACAACACTTTCTCTGGAATGATTGGATGAAACCAGAAATAGCCTCTTGTGTTATGGCTAACTCAATCCCAGATCTTGCTGCAGGCTCTGCTTTTTGTTTTTGTTTTTTTTTTTTTGTTATTATCAATGTACTTTATGGTTTTGAATGAATTTAAGCAGGGAATATTTACTTTGTGCTGGGAAACACTAATTAGTTCCACATGGAGACACAAACTCAACACATTCGTGCTGTCTAGGCAGAAAACTACAGCAATTGCTGCAAAGAAACATGATATTTGTGTTGGTGTAGATGACATTTTATGCACTTGCCTAAGAAAATACTTTGCTATTCTCCAAAACCAGTTTGAGTGTGATTATCTGAGTCCATTGCATACCAGTTCCACAGCACTTTGTCTGGATATGCCTGGATGAGACCAGAAATATCCTCTTGTGTTACGGCTAACTTAATCCAAGATCTTGCTACCACCTCTGTGTTTGTGTTTTTAGGATATTATCGAAGGACTTTATAGTTTTGAATGTTTTTATCAGGGAACATTTAATTTTGTACCGTAGAAACACTATTTGGTTCCACATGGAGACACCAGCTCTACATATTCGTATTTTCTAGGAGAAAGCTAGAGGAACTGCGGAAAACAAACATGATATTTCTGTTTATATACATCGCATTTTATGCACTGGCAGAAGCAAAGGACTTTGCTTTTCTCCAAAACCATTTTTACTTTGATTTTCTCATTCCATTGCATACGAATTCCACACCACATTGTCCAGAGATGATTGGATGACACCAGAAATATCCGGTTGTGTTTTGGCTAACTTAATCCCAGATATTGCTACAGTCTCTGTGTTTGTGTTTTCTGGATGTTATTGATGGACTTTATTGTTTTGAATATTTTTTTATCAGGGAACATTGAATTTTGTGCTGGGAAACACTAGTTGACTCCATATGGAGACACCAGCTCTACACATTCGTATTTTCTAGGGAGATTGCTAGAGGAACTCTGGCAAACAAACATGATATTTCTGTTTGTATAGATGACATTTTAAGCACTTGCCTAACGAAAAGACTTTGATTTTCTCCAAAAGCATTTTTACTGTGATTTTCTCGGTGCATTACATACGAATTCCAAAACAATTTGTCCGGTATGACTGGATGAAACCGGAAATATCCGGTTTTGTTTTGGCTAACTCAATCCCAGATATTGCTACAGCCTCTGTGTTAAAGTTTTCCGGATATCCTCGACAGACTTTCTTGTTTTCAAATTTTGTTATCAGGGAACATTTAATTTTGTACCGTAGAAACACTAGTTGACTCCACATGGAGACACCAGCTCTACACATTAATATTTTCTAGAGGGAAACCTAGAGGAACTGCAGCAAAAAACATGATATTTCTGTTTGTATACATGACATTTTATGCACTTGCCTAACGAAAAGACTTTGCTTTTTTCCAAAACCTTTTTCACTGTGATTTTCTCGGCCCATTGCATAGGAATTCCACACCAGTTTGTCCGGATATGACTGGATGAAACCGGAAATATCTGGGTTTTTTTGGCTAACCCAATCCCAGATATTGCGAAAGCTCCTGTGTTTGTGATTTCTGGATATTATCGATCGACTTTATGGTTTTGACTGTTTTTATCAGGGAACATTTAATTTTGAGCTTGGATACAATAATTGGATCCACATGGAGACACCAGCTCTAACATTCGTATTTTCCAAGGAGAAAGTTGGAGGAACAGCGGCAAACAAACATGATATTTGTGTTTGTATAGGTAACATTTTATGCACTTGCCTAATGAAAAGAATCGCTTTTCTCAAAACCCATTTTTATTGTGATGTTCCCAGCCTGTTGCTTATGAATTCCACACCACTTTGTCCGGATATGCTTGGATGAAACCAGAAATATTCGGTTGTGTTTTGTCTAACTCAATCCCAGATATTCTGATGGCCTCTGTGTTTGTGTTTTCTGGATATTATCGATGGTCTTTATCATTTTGAATGTTTTTTATCAGTGAACATTTAATTTTTTGCTTGAAACACTAATTGGTTGCACATGGAGACACCAACTCTACACATTCGTGTTTTCTAGGGAGAAAGCTAGAGGAACTGTCCAAATAAACATGATCTTTCTCTTTGTATAGATGACATTTTATGCACTTGCCTAACGAAAAGACTTTGCTTTTCTCCAAAACCATTTTTACTGTGATTGTCTGTGTCCATTGTATACGAATTTAATAAAACTTTGTCAGGATATGACTGGATGAAACCAGAAATATCCAGTTGTGTTTTGGCTAACTCAATCCCAGATATTGCTACAGACACTGATAATATTTTCTGGATATTATCGACAAGCTTTATTGTTTTGAATGTTTTTTTACCGGGGAACATTTAATTTTGTGCTGCGAAACAGTAGTTCACTCCACATGGAGACACCAGCTCTACACATTCTAATTTTCTAGGGAGAAATCTACAGGAACTGAGGCAAATAATCATGATATTTCTGTTTGTATAGATGACATTTTATACACTTGCCTAATGAGAAGATTTGCTTTTCTCCAAAACCATTTTTACTGTGATTAACTCGATCCATTGCATACGAATTCCACACCAGTTTGTCCCATATGACATTATTATACCAGAAATATCCGGTTGTGTTTTGGCTATCTCAAACCCAAATATTGTTACAACCTCTGTGATTGTGTTTCCCAGATATTATCAGATGACTTTATTGTTTTGAATGTTTTTTTATAAGGGAACATTTAATTTTGAACCGTAGAAACACTAATTGGTTCCACATGGATACACCAGCTCTACACATTTGTATATTCTAAGGAGAAATCTAGAGGAACTGCGTCAAATAAACATGACATTTCTGTTTGTATAGATAACATTTTATGCACTTGCCTCACGAAAAGATTTGTTTTACTCCAAAACATTTTACTGTGATTTTCTCGGTCCATTGCATACGAATTCCACACCAGTTTGTCCCGGTATGACTATATGAAACCAGAGATATCCGGTTGTGTTTTGGCTAACTCAATCCCAGATATTGCTACAGCCTCTGTGGTTGTGCTTTCAGGATATTATCAACGGACTTTATTGTTTTGAATGTTTTTTATCAGGAAACATTTAATTTTGTGCTGGGAAACTCTGATTGGTTCCACATGCAGACACCAGCTCTACACATTTGTATTTTCTAGGGAGAAAGCTAGAGGAACTGCGGCAAACAAACATGACATTTCTTTTTTTATAGATTACATTTTATGCAATTGCCTAAAGAAAAGAATTTGCTTTTCTCCAAAACCATTTTTACTGTGACTTTCTCAATCCGGTCCATTGCATACGAATTCCACACAACTTTGTCCCCATATGACTGTATGAAACCAGAAATATCCGGTTGTGTTTTGACTAACTCAATCCAATATATTGTGAAAGCCTCTGTGTTTGTGTTTTCTGGATATTATCGATGGACTTTATTGTTTTGAATGTTTTTATCAGGGAACATTTAATTTTGTACCATTGAAACACTAATAGGTTTCACATGGAGACACCAGCTCTACACATTCATATTTTCTAGGGTGAAAGCTAGATGAACTGTGCCAAAAAATCATGACATTTCTGTTTGAATAGATGACAATTTATACACTTTCCTAAAGAAAAGACTTTGCTTTTCTCGAAAACCATTTGTACTCTGATTTTCTCAGTCCATTGCATACGAATTCCACAACAATTTCTCCAGATATTATTAGAGTAACGAGATATATCCAGTTGTGTTTTGGCTAACTCCATCTGAAATATTCTGAAAGCCTCTGTGTTTGTGTTTTCTGGATATTATCGATGGACTTTATTGTTTTGACTGTTTTTTTACCAGGGAGCTTTAAATTATTTGCTGGGAAACACTAATTGGTTCTACATGGAGACACCAGCTCTACACATTCATATTTTCTAGGGCGAAAGCTGGAGGAGCTGCGGAAAACAAACATGATCTTTCTCTTTGTATAGATGACTTTTTATGCACTTCTCAAACTCAAAGACTTTGCTTTATTCCAAAACCATTTTTACTGTGATTCTCTTGGTCCATTGCATTCCACACCACTTTTCCAGATATGCCTGGATGAAACAAGAAATATCCTGTTTTGTTTTCGCTAACTATATCCGAGATATTGCTACAGGCTCTGTGTTAATGTTTTCCGGATATTATCGACAGACTTTATTATTTTGAATGTTTTTTATCAGAGAACATTTAGTTTTGTGCTGGGAAACACTAGTTGCCTCCACATGGAGCCACCAGCTCGACACATTCGTATTTTCTAGGGTGAAAGCCAGAGGATCTGCGGCAAAGGAAGATGATATTTCTGTTTGTATACATGGCATTTTATGCACTGGCCGAAGGAAAAGACTTTGCTTCTCTCCAAAACCATTTTTACTGTGATTTTCTTGGTCCAATTCATACGAATTACACACCATTTTGTATCGAGAATATTGGATGACACGTGAAATATCCGGTTGTGTTTTGGCTAACTCAATCCCAGATATTGCTACAGCCTCTGTGTTTGTGATTTGTGGATATTATCGATGGACTTTATTGTTTTGAATGTTTTTTTTAATCGGGGAACATTTAATTTTATGCTGGGAAACACTAGTTGACTCCACATGGAGACACCAGATCTACACATTCGTATTTTCTAGGGAGAAAGCTAGAGGAACTCTGGCAAAAAAACATGATATTTCTGTTTGTATAGATGACATTTTAAGCACTTGCCTAATGAAAAGTCTTTGTTTTCTCCAAAACAATTTTTATTGTGATTTTCTCTGTGCATTGCATACGAATTCCAAAACAATTTTCCGGATATGCCTGGATGAACCAGAAATATCTGGTTGTGTTTCAGCTAACTCAATGCGAATTCATTGAAAGCATCTGTGTTTGTGTTTTCTGGATATTATCGATGGACTTTATTGTTTTGAATGTTTTTAATCACGGAACATTTAATTTAGTGCATTGAAACACTAATTGGTTCCACATGGCGACACCAGCACTACACATTCGTATTTTCTAGGGAGAAAGCTAGAGGAACTGCGGCAAACAAACTTGACATTTCTGTTTGTATTGATGACATTTTATGCACTTTCCTAATGAAAAGATTTTTCTTTTCTCCAAAACCATTTTTACTGTGATTTTCTCGGTCCATTGCATAGGAATTCCACACAACTTTGTCCAGATATGACTGGCTGAAACCAGAAATATCCGGTTCTGTTTTGGTTAACTAAATCCCAGATATTGCAACAGATTTTGTGTTTGTGTTCTCTGGAAATTATTGAGCCTACTTTATTCTTTAGAATGTTTTTTATCAGGCAACATTTAATTTTGTGCTGTGAAACACTAATTGGTTCCACATGGAGACACCAGATCTACATATTCGTCTTTTCTAGGAGAAAGCTAGAGGAACTGCGGCAAACCAACATGACATTTCTGTTTGTATTGATGACATTTTATGCACTTTCCTAATGTAAAGATTTTTCTTTTCTCCAAAACAATTTGCTGTGATTTTCTCGGTCCATTGCATACGAATTCCACACCATTTTTTCCCGATATGACTTTATGAAACCTGAAATATCCGGTTGTGTTTTGGCTGACTCAATCCCAGATATCTCTACAGCCTCTGTGTTTGTGTTTTCTGGATATTATCGATGGGTTTATTGTTTTCAATGTTTTTATCAGGGTATATTTAATTTTGGACCTTAGAAACACTAATTGGTTCATCATGGGTCACCAGCTCTACACATTCGTATTTTCTAGGGAGAAAGCTAGAGGAACTGCGGCAAACAAACAGGATATTTCTGTTTGTATAGATGACATTTTATGCAGTTGCCTAACTGAAACACTTAGCTTTTCTCCAAAACCGTTTTTACTCTGATTTTCTAAGCCCATTGCATGCGAATTCCATAGCACTTTCTCCGGATATGACTGGATGAAACCAGAAATATCCGGTTTTGTTTTGGCTAACTCATTGCAAAAAATTGTGAAAACATCTGTGTTTGTGTATTGTGGATATAATAGAGCGACTTATTTTTTTGAATGTTTTTATCAGGGATCATTTAATTTTGTGCTTGGAAAAATGAATTGGTTCATCATGGGAACACCAGCTCTACACATTCGTATTTTCTAGGGAGAAAGCTAGAAGAACTGTGGAAAACAAACATGATATTTCTGTTTGTATCGATGACATTTTATGCACTTACCTAACAAAAAGATTTGCTTTTCTCCAAAACCATTTTTACTGTAATTTCTTTGGTTCTTTGCTTACGAATTCCACACCAGTTTGTCCAGATATGACTGGATGAAACCAGAAATATCCGGTTTTTTTTGGCTAACTCAATCCCATATATTGCTACAGCCTCTGTGTTTGTGTTTTCTGGATATTATGGACGGACTTTATTGTTTTGAATTTTTTTATCAGGGAACATTTTATTTTGAGCTTGGATACATTAATTGGTTCATCATGGAGACACCAGCTCTACATATTCGTATATTCTAGGGAGAACGCCAGAGGAACTGCGGCAAACAAACATGATATTTCTGTTTGTATAGATGACATTTTATACACTTGCCTAAGGAAAAGACTTTGCTTTTCTCCAAAACCATTTTTGCTCTGATTTTCTAAGCCCATTGCATACGAATTCCACACAAGTTTGTCCAGACATGACTGGATGAAACCACAAATATACGGTTGTGTTTTGGATAACACAATCCGAAATATTGTGAAAGCCTCTGTGTTTGTGTTTTCTGGATATTATCAATGGACTTTATTGTTTTGAATGTTTTTATCAGGTAACATTTAATTTTGTACCGTAGAAACACTAATTGGTTCATCATGGTGACACCAGCTCCACGCATTCATATTTTCTAAGGAGAAAGCTAGAGGAACTGCGGCAAACAAACATGATATTTCTGTTTGTATCGATGACATTTTATGCACTAGCCTAACGAAAAGACTTTGCTTTACTCCAAAACCATTTGTACTGTGATTTTCAAGGTACATTGCGTACGAATACCACAAAAGTTTTCCGGATATGACTGGATGAAACCAGAAATATCTGGCTGTGTTTTGGCTGTCTCAATCCGAAATATTGCTACGGCCTCTGTGTTTGTGTTTTCCGGATATTATCCATGGACTTTATTGTTTTGAATGGTTTTATCAGGGCACATTTAATTTTGTGCTTGGATACACTATTTGGTTCCACATGGAGAAACCAGCTCTAAACATTCGTATTTTCTAGGGAGAAAACTAGAAGAACTGCGACAAACAAACATGTTATTTCTGTTTGTATCGATGACATTTTATGCACTTTCCTAATGAAAATACTTTGCTTTTCTTCAAAACCATTTGTACAGTGATTTTCTCGGTCCATTGCATACAAATTCCACACCAGTTTGTCCGGATATGACTGGATGAAACCAGAAATATCTGGTTGTGTTTTGGCTAACTCAATCCCAGATATTGATACAGCCTCTGTGTTTGTGTTTTCTGGATATTATCAATGGTCTTTATTGTTTTGAATGTTTTTTATCGGGGAATATTTTATTTTGAGCTTGGATACAGTAATTGGTTCCACATGGAGACACCAGCACTACGTATTATTATTTTCTAGGTAGAAAGCTAGAGGAACTCCGGCAAACAAACATGATATTTCTGTTTGTATAGATGACATTTTATGCACTTGCCGAACGAAAAGACTTTGGTTTTCTCCAAAACCATTTGTACTGTGATTTTCTCGATCCATTGCGTACCAATTCCACACGACTTTGTCCGGATATGACTGGACGAAACCAGATATATCCAGTTGTGTTTTGGCTAACTCAATCCAAAATATTGTGAAAGCCTCTCTGTTTGTGTATTCCTGATATTATCGATGGACTTTATTATTTTGAGTATTTTTATCAGGGAACATTGATTTTTGTACCGTTGAAACACTAATTGGTTCCACAAGGAGACACCAGCTCTACACATTAGTATTTTGAAGAAGCTAGAGGAAATGAGGAAAGCAAACATGATATTTCTGTTTGTGTAGATGACATTTTATGCACTTACCTAACGAAAAGACTTTGCTTTTCTCCAAAATCATTTTTCTGTGATTTTCTCGGTCCATTGCATATGAATTCCACACCACATTGTCCGGATATGACTGGATGAAACCGAAATATCCAGTTGTGTTTTGGCTAACTCAATCCCAGATATTGCTACAGCCTCTGTGTTTGTGTTTTCTGGATATTATCAATGGACTTTATTGTTTTGGATTTTTTTTGGGGGGGAATATTTTATTTTGACCTTGGATACAGTAATTGGTTCCACATGGAGACACCATATCTACGTATTATTATTTTCTAGGTAGAAAGCTAGAGGAACTGCGGCAAAGAAACATGATATTTCTGTTTGTATAGATGACATTTTATGCACTTGCCTAATGAAAAGACTTTGCTTTTCTCCAAAACCATTTGTACTGTGATTTTCTCAGTCCATTGCATATGAATTCCACACCAGTTTGTCCAGATATGACTGGATGGAACGGGAAATATCCGGTTGTGTTTTGGCTAACTCAATCCCAGATATTGCTACAGCCTCTGTGTTTGTGTTTTCTGGATATTATCAATGGACTTTATTGTATTGAATGTTTTTTATTGGGGAAGATTTTATTTTGAGCTTCGATAGAGTAATTGGTTCCACATGCAGATACCAGCTCTACATATTTGTATTTTCTAGGTAGAAAGCTAGAGGAAATGCGGCAAAAAAATATGATATTTCTGATTGTATCGATGACATTTTATGCAAATGCCTAACGAAAAGACTTTGCTTTTCTCCAAAACCATTTGTACTCTGATTTTCTCAGTCCATTGCATACGAATTCGAAACGTTTGTCCGGATATGACTGGATGAAACCGGAAATATCCGGTTGTGTTTTTGGAACTCAATCCGAAATATTGTGAAAACCCCTGTGTTTGTGTTTTCTGGATATTATCAACGGACTTTATTGTTTTGAATGTTTTTATCAGGGAACATTTTATTTTGAGCTTGGAAACACTAATTGGTTCATCATGGGGACACCAGCTCTACACATTCTTATTTTCTAGCGAGAAAGCTAGAGGAACTATGGCAAACAAACGTGATATTTCTGTTTGTATAAATGACATTTTATGCACTTGCCTAATGAAAAGACTTTGGTTTTCTACAATACAATTTTTACTGTGATTTTCTCGGTCCATTGCATACGAATTTCACACCAGTTTGTCTGGATATGACTGGATGAAACCGCAAATATCCGGTTTTGTTTTGGCTAACTCAATCCCAGATATTGCTACAGGCTCTGTGTATGTGTTTTCTGGATATTATCAATGGACTTTATTGTTTTGAATGTTTTTTAAGGGGAACATTTTATTTTGAGCTTGGATACAGTAATTGGTTCCACATGGAGACACCAGCCCTACAATTTCGTATTTTCTAGGTAGAAAGCTAGAGGAACAGCGACAAACAAACATGATATTTCTGTTTGTATAGATGACATTTTATGCACTTGCCTAACAAAAAGACTTTGCTTTTCTCCAAAACCATTTGTACTCTGATTTTCTCAGCCCATTGCATACGAATTCCACACCAGTTTGTCCGGATATGACTGGATGAAACCAGAAATATCCGGTTGTGTTTTGGCTAACTCAAACCCAGTTATTGCTACAGCCTCTGTGTTTGTGTATTCCTGATATTATCCACAGACTTTATTTTTTTCAATGTTTTTTTTTCAGGGAACATTTAATTTTGTGCTTGGAAACACTAATTGGTTCCACATGGAGAAACCAGCTCTACACATTCGTATTTTCTAGGGAGAAAGCTAGAGGAGCTGCGGCAAACAAACATGGTATTTCTGTTTCTATAGATGACTTTTTATGCACTTGCCTAACGTAATGACTTTGCTTTTCTACAAAACCATTTTTACTGTGATTTTCGCGGTCCATTGCATACGAATTCCACACCACTTTCTGCGGATATGACTGGATGAAACCAGAAATATCCGGTTTTGTTTTGGCTAACTCAATCCCAGATATGGCTAGGCCTCTGTGTTTGAATTTCTGGATATTATCAATGGTCTTTATTGTTTTGAATGTTTTTTATCGGGGAATATTTTATTTTGAGCTTGGATACAGTAATTGGTTCCACATGGAGACACCAGCACTACGTATTATTATTTTCTAGGTAGAAAGCTAGAGGAACTGCGGCAAACAAACATGATATTTCTGTTTGTATAGATGACATTTTATGCACTTGCCGAACGAAAAGACTTTGGTTTTCTCCAAAACCATTTGTACTGTGATTTTCTCGATCCGTTGCGTACCAATTCCACACACTTTGTCCGGATATGACTGGACGAAACCAGAAATATCCAGTTGTGTTTTGCTAACTCAATCCAAAATATTGTGAAAGCCTCTCTGTTTGTGTATTCCTGATATTATCGATGGACTTTATTGTTTTGAGTATTTTTATCAGGGAACATTGATTTTTGTACCGTTGAAACACTAATTGGTTCCACAAGGAGACACCAGCTCTACACATTAGTATTTTGAAGAAGCTAGAGGAAATGCGGAAAGCAAACATGATATTTCTGTTTGTGTAGATGACATTTTATGCACTTACCTAACGAAAAGACTTTGCTTTTCTCCAAAATCATTTTTCTGTGATTTTCTCGGTCCATGGCATATGAATTCCACACCGCTTTGTCCGGATATGACTGGATGAAACCGAAATATCCAGTTGTGTTTTGGCTAACTCAATCCCAGATATTGCTACAGCCTCTGTGTTTGTGTTTTCTGGATATTATCAATGGACTTTATTGTATTGAATGTTTTTTATTGGGGAAGATTTTATTTTGAGCTTCGATAGAGTAATTGGTTCCACATGCAGATACCAGCTCTACATATTTGTATTTTCTAGGTAGAAAGCTAGAGGAAATGCGGCAAAAAATATGATATTTCTGATTGTATCGATGACATTTTATGCACTTGCATAAAGAAAAGACTTTGCTTTTCTCCAAAACCATTTGTACTCTGATTTTCTCAATCCATGGCATACGAATTCGACACGTTTGTCCAGATATGACTGGATGAAACCGGAAATATCCGGTTGTGTTTTTGGAACTCAATCCGAAATATTGTGAAAACCCCTGTGTTTGTGTTTTCTGGATATTATCAACGGACTTTATTGTTTTGAATGTTTTTATCAGGGAACATTTTATTTTGAGCTTGGAAACACTAATTGGTTCATCATGGGGACACCAGCTCTACACATTCTTATTTTCTAGCGAGAAAGCTAGAGGAACTACGGCAAAAAAACGTGATATTTCTGTTTGTATAAATGACATTTTACGCACTTGCCTAACGAAAAGACTTTGGTTTTCTACAATACAATTTTTACTGTGATTTTCTCGGTCCATTGCATACGAATTTCACACCAGTTTGTCTGGATATGACTGGATGAAACCGGAAATATCCGGTTGTGTTTTGGCTAACTCAAACCCAGTTATTGCTACAGCCTCTGTGTTTGTGTATTCCTGATATTATCCACAGACTTTATTTTTTTCAATGTTTTTTTTTTCAGGGAACATTTAATTTTGTGCTTGGATACACTAATTGGTTCCACATGGAGAAACCAGCTCTACACATTCGTATTTTCTAGGGAGAAAGCTAGAGGAACTGCGGCAAAGAAACATGATATTTCTGTTTCTATAGATGACTTTTTATGCACTTGCCTAACGTAATGACTTTGCTTTTCTACAAAACCATTTTTACTGTGATTTTCGCGGTCCATTGCATACGAATTCCACTCCACTTTCTCCGGATATGACTGGATGAAACCAGAAATATCCGGTTTTGTTTTGGCTAACTCAATCCCAGATATGGCTAGGCCTCTGTGTTTGTGTTTTCTGGATATTATCAATGGACTTTATTGTTTTGAATGTTTTTTATCGGGGAATATTTTATTTTGACCTTGGATACAGTAATTGGTTCCACATGGAGACACCAGCTCTACGTATTATTATTTTCTATGTAGAAAGCTAGAGGAACTGCGGCAAAGAAACATGATATTTCTGTTTGTACACATGACATTTTATGCACTTGCCTAACGTAATGACTTTGCTTTTTTCCAAAACCATTTTGATTGTGATTTTCTCGGTCCATTAAATACAAATTCCACACCACTCGGTCCGGGTATGACTGGATGAAACCGGAAATATCCGGTTTTGTTTTGGTTAACTCAATCCCATATTTTGCTACAGCCTCTGTGTTTGTGTTTTCTGGATATTATCAATGGACTTTATTGTCTGGAATGTTTTTTATCGGGTAAGATTTTATTTTGAGCTTCGATACAGTAATTGGTTCCACATGCAGACGCCAGCTCTACATATTTGTATTGTCTAGGTAGAAAGCTAGAGGAACTGCAGCAAACAAACATGATATTTCTGTTTGTACAGATGACATTTTATGCACTTGCCTAACGAAAAGACTTTGGTTTTCTCCAAAACCATTTGTACTCTGATTTTCTCAATCCGTTGCGTACCAATTCCACACGACTTTGTCCGGATATGACTGGATGAAACCAGAAATATCCGGTTGTGTTTTGGCTAACTCAAACCCAGTTATTGCTACAGGCTCTGTGTTTGTGTTTTCTGGATATTATCAATGGACTTTATTGTTTTGGATGTTTTTTATTGGGGAATATTTTATTTTGAGCTTCGGTACAGTAATTGGTTCCACATGCAGATACCAGCTCTACATATTTGTATTTTCTAGGTAGAAAGCTAGAAGAAATGCGGCAAACAAACATGATATTTCTGTTTGTCTAGATGACATTTTATGCACTTGTCTAACGAAAAGACTTTGCTTTTCTCCAAAACCATTTGTACTGTGATTTTCTCGATCCATTGCATACCAATTCCACACTACTTTGTCCGGATATGACTGGATGAAACCGGAAATATCCGGTTGTGTTTTTGGAACTCAATCCGAAATGTTGTGAAAACCCCTGTGTTTGTGTTTTCTGGATATTATCAACGGACTTTATTGTTTTGAATGTTTTTATGAGGGAACATTTTATTTTGAGCTTGGAAACACTAATTGGTTCATCATGGGTACACCAGCTCTACACATTCTTATTTTCTAGCAAGAAAGCTAGAGGAACTACGGCAAACAAACGTGATATTTCTGTTTGTATAAATGACATTTTATGCACTTGCCTAATGAAAAGACTTTGGTTTTCTACAAAACAATTTTTACTGTGATTTTCTTGGTCCATTGCATACGAATTTCACACCAGTTTGTCTGGATATGACTGGATGAAACCGGAAATATCCGGTTTTGTTTTGGCTAACTCAATCCCAGATATTGCTACATGTTCTGTGTTTGTGTTTTCTGGATATTATCAATGGACTTTATTGTTTTGAATGTTTTTTAAGGGGAACATTTTATTTTGAGCTTGGATACAGTAATTTGTTCCACATGGAGACACCAGCCCTACAATTTCGTATTTTCTAGGTAGAAAGCTAGAGGAACAGCGACAAACAAACATGATGTTTCTGTTTGTATAGATGACATTTTATGCACTTGCCTAACAAAAAGACTTTACTTTTCTCCAAAACCATTTGTACTCTGATTTTCTCAGCCCATGGCATACGAATTCCACACCACTTTGTCCAGATATGACTGGATGAAACCAGAAATATCCGGTTGTGTTTTGGCTAACTCAAACCCAGTTATTGCTACAGGCTCTGTGTTTGTGTTTTCTGGATGTTATCGATGGACTTATTGTTTTCAATGTTTTTATCATGGAACATTTAATTCTGTACCATTGAAACACTAATTGGTTCATCATTGGGACACCAGCTCTACACATTCATATTTTGTAAGGAGAAAGCTAGAGGAACTGCGGCAAACAAACATGATATTTCTGTTTGTATAGATGACATTTTATGCACTTGCCTAACTAAATCACTTTGCTTTTCTCCAAAACCATTTTTACTGTGATTTTCTCTGTCCATTGCATACGAATTGCACACCAGTTTGTCCGGATATGACTGGATGAAACCGGAAATATCCGGTTTTGTTTTGGCTAACTCCATCCCAGATATGGCTACAGCCTCTGTGTTTGTGTATTCCTGATATTATCCACGGACTTTATTGTTTTGAATGATTTTTTTTCAGGGAACTTTTAATTTTTTGCTGCGAAACACTAGTTGCTTCCGCATGCAGACACCAGCTTTACACAACCGTATTTTCTACGGAGAAAGCTATATGAACTGCAGCAAACAAACATGATATTTCTGTTTGTATAGATGACATTTTATGCACTTGCCTAACGTAAAGACTTTGCTTTTCTCCAAAACCATTTGTACTCTGATTTTCTCGGTCCATTGCATACGAATTCCACAGCAGTTTGTCCGGATATGACTGGAGGAAACTGGAAATATCCGGTTTTGTTTGGGCTAACTCAATCCCAAATTTTGTGAAAGCCTCTGTGTTTGTTTTTTCCAGATATTATCAATGGACTTTATTGTTTTGAATGTTTTTTATCGGAGCATTATTTATTTTGAGCTTAGATACAGTAATTGGTTACACATAGAGACACCAGCTCTACACATTCGTATTTTCTAGGGAGAAAGCTAGATTAACGGCAACAAACAAACATGATATCTCTGTTTGTATAGATGGCATTTTATCTACTTCCCTAATGAGAGACTTTTTTTTTTCTCCAAAACCATTTTTACTGTGATTTTCTCGGTCCATTGCATACGAATTACACACCAGTTTCTCCGGATATGACTGGACGAAACCAGAAATATCCAGTTGTGTTTTGGCTAACTCAATCCAAAATATTGTGAAAGCCTCTGTGTTTGTGTATTCCTGATATTATCGATGGACTTTATTGTTTTGAGTATTTTTATCAGGGAACATTGATTTTTGTACCGTTGAAACACTAATTGGTTCCACAAGGAGACACCAGCTCTATACATTCGTATTTTGAAGCAGCTAGAGGAAATGCGGAAAACAAACATGATATTTCTGTTTGTGTAGATGACATTTTATGCACTTACCTAACGAAAAGACTTTGCTTTTCTCCAAAATCATTTTTCTGTGATTTTCTCGGTCCATTGCATATGAATTCCACACCACTTTGTCCGGATATGACTGGATGAAACCAGAAATATCCGGTTCTGTTTTGGCTAACTCAATGCGAAATATTGCTACAGCCTCTGTGTTTGTGTTTTCTGGATATTATCAATGGACTTTATTGTTTTGGATGTTTTTTATTGGGGAATATTTTATTTTGAGCTTCGGTACAGTAATTGGTTCCACATGCAGATACCAGCTCTACATATTTGTATTTTCTAGGTAGAAAGCTAGAAGAAATGCGGCAAACAAACATGATATTTCTGTTTGTCTAGATGACATTTTATGCACTTGTCTAACGAAAAGACTTTGCTTTTCTCCAAAACCATTTGTACTGTGATTTTCTCGATCCATTGCATACCAATTCCACACTACTTTGTCCGGATATGACTGGATGAAACCGGAAATATCCGGTTGTGTTTTTGGAACTCAATCCGAAATGTTGTGAAAACCCCTGTGTTTGTGTTTTCTGGATATTATCAACGGACTTTATTGTTTTGAATGTTTTTATGAGGGAACATTTTATTTTGAGCTTGGAAACACTAATTGGTTCATCATGGGTACACCAGCTCTACACATTCTTATTTTCTAGCAAGAAAGCTAGAGGAACTACGGCAAACAAACGTGATATTTCTGTTTGTATAAATGACATTTTATGCACTTGCCTAATGAAAAGACTTTGGTTTTCTACAATACAATTTTTACTGTGATTTTCTTGGTCCATTGCATACGAATTTCACACCAGTTTGTCTGGATATGACTGGATGAAACCGGAAATATCCGGTTCTGTTTTGGCTAACTCAATGCGAAATATTGCTACAGCCTCTGTGTTTGTGTTTTCTGGATATTATCAATGGACTTTATTGTTTTGAATGTTTTTTAAGGGGAACATTTTATTTTGACTTGGATACAGTAATTGGTTCCACATGGAGACACCAGCCCTACAATTTCATATTTTCTAGGTAGAAAGCTAGAGGAACAGCGACAAACAAACATGATGTTTCTGTTTGTATAGATGACATTTTATGCACTTGCCTAACAAAAAGACTTTACTTTTCTCCAAAACCATTTGTACTCTGATTTTCTCAGCCCATGGCATATGAATTCCACACCAGTTTGTCCGGATATGACTGGATGAAACCAGAAATATCCGGTTGTGTTTTAGCTAACTGAATCCGAAATATTGCTACAGGCTCTGTGTTTGTGTATTCCTGATATTATCCACAGACTTTATTTTTTTCAATGTTTTTTTTTTCAGGGAACATTTAATTTTGTGCTTGGAAACACTAATTGGTTCCACAGGGAGAAACCAGCTCTACACATTCGTATTTTCTAGGGAGAAAGCTAGAGGAGCTGCGGCAAACAAACATGATATTTCTGTTTCTATAGATGACTTTTTATGCACTTGCCTAACGAAATCACTTTGCTTTTCTCCAAAACCATTTTTACTCTGATTTTCGCGGTCCATTGCATACGAATTCCACACCACTTTCTCCGGATATGACTGGATAAAACCGGAAATATCCGGTTTTGTTTTGGCTAACTCAATCCCAGATATGGCTAGGCCTCTGTGTTTGTGTTTTGTGGATATTATCAATGGACTTTATTGTTTTGAATGTTTTTTATCGGGGAACATTTTATTTTCAGCTTGGATACAGTAATTGGTTCCACATGGAGACACCAGCTCTACACATTCGTATTTTCTAGGGAGAAAGCTAGAGGAGCTGCGGCAAACAAACATGATATTTCTGTTTGTATAGATGACTTTTTATGCACTTGCCTAACAAAAAGACTTTGCTTTTCTCCAAAATCATTTGTACTGTGAATTTCTCGGTACATTGCATACGGATTCCACACCAGTTTGTCCAGATTTGACTGGATGAAACCAGAAATATCTGGTTGTGTTTTGGCTAACTCAATCCGAAATACTATGAAAGCCTCTGTGTTTCTGCTTTCCGGATATGATCGATGGACTTAATGTTTTGAATGTTTTTATCAGGGAATATTTAATTTCTACCATAGAAACACTAGTTACTCCACATGGTGACAGAAGATCTACACATTCGTATTTTCTATGGAGAAAGCTAGAGGAACTGCGGCAAACAAACACTGTATTTCTGTTTGTATCGATGACATTTTATGCACTTGTCTAACGAAAAGGCTTTGCTTTTCTCCAAAACCATTTTTACTGTTACTTTCTTGGTCCATTGCATATGAATTCCACACCAGTTTGTGTGGATATGACTGGATGAAACCGGACATATCTTCTTGTGTTTTGGCTAACTCAATCCCAGATATTGCCACAGCCTCTGTGTCTGTGTATTCCAGATATTATCCACGGACTTTATTGTTTTGAATGTTTTTATCAGGGAAAAATTAATTTTGTGTTTGGAAACACTCATGTGTTCCACATGGAGACACCAGCTCTACATATTTGTATTTTCTAGAGGAAAGCTAGAGGAACTGCGGCAGAAAACATGATATTTCTGTTTGTATCGATGACATTTTATGCACTTGGGTAACGAAAAGACTTTACTTTTCTCCAAAACAATTTTTACTCTGATTTTCTCAGTCCATTGAATACGAATTCTACAGTACTTTGTCCGGGTATGACTGGATGAAACGGGAAATATCCGGTTGTGTTTTGGCTAACTCAATCCCAGATATTGCTACAGCCTCTGTGTTTGTGTATACCGGTTATTATCGACAGACTTCATTTTTTTGAATGTTTGTATCAGGGAACATTTAATTTTGTGCTATGAAACTATAATTGTTTCCACATGGAGACACCACCTCTACATATTCGTATTTTCTATGCAGAAAGGTAGAGGAACTGTGGCAAACAAACATGATATTTCTGTTTGTATAGATGACATTTTATGCACTTGCCTAAGGAAAAGACTTCGCTTTTCCCCAAAATCATTTTTACTTTGATTTTCTCGGTCCGTTGCATACGAATTCCACAGTAGTTTGTCCAGATATGACTGGATGAAACGGGAAATATCCGGTTGTGTTTTGGCTAACTCAATCCCAGATTTTGCTACAGCCTCTGTGTTTGTGTTTTCTGGATATTATCAATGGACTTTAATGTTTTGAAAATTTTTTATCAGGGATCATTTTATTTTGAGCTTGGAGTCAGTAATTGGTTCATCATGGGGACACCAGCTCTAAACATTCGTATTTCTAGGGAGAAAATTAGAGGAACTGCGGCAAAAAAACATGATATTTCTGTTTGTATAGATGACATTTTATGCACTTGCCTAACAAAAAGAGTTTGCTTTTCTCCAAAACCATTTGTACTGTGATTTTGTCGGCCCATTGCATACGAATTCCACACCAGTTTTTCTGGTTATGACTGGATGAAACGGGAAATATCCGGTTTTTTTTGGCTAACACAATCCCAGATATTGCTACAGACTCTGTGTTTGTGTTTTCTGGATATTATCAACGGACTTCATTGTTTTGAATGTCTTTTATCTGGGAACATTTTATTTTGAGCTTGGATACAGTAATTGGTTCCACATGGAGACACCAGCTCTACACATTCTTATTTTCTAGGGAGAAAGATAGAGGAACTGTGGCAAACAAACATGATATTTCTGATTGTATAGATGACATTTTATGCACTTGCCTAATGAAAAGACTTTGCTTTTCTCTAAAACCATTTGTACTCTGATTTTCTAGGTCCAAAGAAAAGAATTTCACACCAGTTTGTCCGGATATGACTGGATGAAACCGGAAATATCCGCTTGTGTTTTGGCTAACTCAATCTGAAATATTGTGAAAACCTCTGTGTTTGTGTATTCCTGGTATTATCAACAGACTTTGTTTTTTTGAATGTTTTTTATTATCAGGGAACATTTAATTTTGTTCCGTTGAAACAATAATTGGTTCATCATGGGGACACCAGCGCTATATATTCGTATTTTCTAGGTAGAAAGCTAGAGGAACAGCGGCAAACAAACATGATATTTTCTGTTTGTATCGATGATATTTTATCTACTTGCCAAATGAAAAGACTTTGTTTGTCTCCAAAAGCATTTTTACTGCGATTTTCTCTATCCATTGCATACGAATTCCACACCACTTTGTCCAGATATGACTGGATGAAACCAGAAATATCCGGTTGTGTTTTGGCTAACTCAATCCGAAATATTGCTACAGCCTCTGTGTTTGTGTATTCCTGATATTATCCACGGACTTTATTTTTTTCAAAATTTTTTTTCAAGGAACATTCAATTTTGTGCTTGGAAACACTAATTAGTTCCACATGGAGACACCAGCTCTACACATTCCTATATTCTAGGGAGAAAGTTTGAGGAACTGTGGGAAACAAGCATGATATTTCTGTTTGTATAGATGACATTTTATGCACTTGCCTAACATAAAGACTTTGGTTTTCTCCAAAACCATTTTTACTGTGATTTTCTCGGTCCATTTCATACGAATACCACACCAGTTTTTCCGGATATGACTGGATGAAACGGGAAATATCCGGTTGTGTTTTGGCTAACTGAATCCCAGATTTTGCTACAGCCTCTGTGTTTGTGTTTTCTGGATATTATCAATGGACTTTAATGTTTTGAAAGTTTTTTATCGGGGAACATTTTATTTTGAGCTTGGATACAGTAATTGGTTCATCATGGGAACACCAGCTCTAAACATTCTTATTTTCTAGGGAGAAAGCTAGAGGAACTGTGGCAAACAAACATGATATTTCTGTTTGTATAGATGACATTTTATGCACTTGCCTAATGAAAAGACTTTGCTTTTCTCTAAAACCATTTGTACTCTTATTTTCTAGGTCCATTGCAAAAGAATTCCACAGAACTTTGTCCGGATATGACTGGATGAAACCAGAAATATCCGGTTGTGTTTGTGCTAACTCAATCTGAAATATTGTGAAAGACTCTGTGTTTGTGTATTCCTGATATTATCAATGGATTTTATTGATCTGAATGTTTTTTATCAGGTAACATTTAATTTTGAGCTTGGAAATACTAATTGTTTCCACACGGTGACACTAGCTCTACATATTTGTATTTTCTAGGGAGAAATTTAGAGGAACTGCCACAAACAAACATGATATTTTCTGTTTGTATCGATGACATTTTATGCACTTGCCTAACATAAAGACTTTGCTTTTCTCCAAAACCATTTCTACTGTGATTTTCTCGGTCCATTGCATAAGAATTCCACAACAGTTTGCCCGGATATGGCTGGATGAAACCGGAAATATCCGGTTGTGTTTTGGCTAACTCTATCCGAAATATTGTGAAAGACTCTGTGTTTGTGTATTCCTGATGTTATCAATGGACTTTATTGATCTGAATGTTTTTTATCAGGGAACATTTAATTTTGAACTTGGAAATACTAATTGTTTCCACACGGTGACACTAGCTCTACATATTTGTATTTTCTAGGGAGAAATTTAGAGGAACTGCCACAAACAAACATGATATTTTCTGTTTGTATCGATGATATTTTATCTACTTGTCAAATGAAAAGACTTTGTTGGTCTCCAAAAGCATTTTTACTGTGATTGTCTCGATCCATTGCATACGAATTCCACACCACTTTGTCCAGATATGACTGGATGAAACCAGAAATATCCGGTTGTGTTTTGGCTAACTCAATCCGAAATATTGCTACAGACTCTGTGTTTGTGTATTCCTGATATTATCCACGGACTTTATTTTTTTCAAAATTTTTTTTCACGGAACATTCAATTTTGTGCTTGGAAACACTAATTAGTTCCACATGGAGACACCAGCTCTACACATTCCTATATTCTAGGGAGAAAGCTTGAGGAACTGTGGGAAACAAGCATGATATTTCTGTTTGTATAGATGACATTTTATGCACTTGCCTAACATAAAGACTTTGGTTTTCTCCAAAACCATTTTTACTGTGATTTTCTCGGTCCATTTCATACGAATACCACACCAGTTTTTCCGGATATGATTGGATGAAACCGGAAATATCCAGCTTTGTTTTGGCTATCTCAATCCCAGATATTGCTACAGCCTCTGTGATTGTTTTTTCTTGATATTATCAATGGACTGTATTGTTTTGAATGTTTTTTATCGGGGAATATTTTATTTTGACCTTGGATATAGTAATTGGTTCCACATGGAGACACCAGCTCCACATATTCCTATTTTCTAGGGAGAAAGGTATAGGAAGTGACAAACAAATATGATATTTCTCTTTGTATAGATGACATTTTATGCACTTGCCTAACGAAAAGACTTTGCTTTTCTCCAAAACCATTTTTACTGTGATTTTCTCCGTCCATTGCATACAAATTCCACACTACTTTGTCCGGATATGGCTGGATGAAACCAGAGATATCCGGTTCTGTTTTGGCTAACTCAATCCGAAATATTGTGAAAGCCTCTCTGTTTGTGTTTTGCGGATATTATCGACGGACTTTATTGTTTGAATGTTTTTATCAGGGAACGTTTATTTTAGTACCGTAGAAAGACTAATTGGTTCATCATGGGGACACCAGCTCTACACATTCGTATTTTCAGGGGAGAAAGCTAGAGGAACTGCGGCAAACATGATATTTATGTTTGTGTTGATGACATTTAATGCACTTGCCTAACAAAAAGACTTTGCTTTTCTCCAAAACCATTTTTACTGTGATTTTCTCGGTCCATTGCATACGAAATTCACACCCCATTGTCTGGATATGACTGGATGAAGCCAGAAATATCCTGTTGTGTTTTGGCTAACTCAATCCGAAATATTGCTACAGACTCTGTGTACGTGTTTTCCGGATATTAACCATGGACTTTATTGTTTTGAATGTTTTTATCAGGGAACGTTTATTTTAGTACCGTAGAAACACTAATTAGTTCATCATGGGGACACCAGCTCTACACATTCGTATTTTCTGGGGAGAAAGCTGGAGGAACTGCGGCAAACAAACATGATATTTCTGTTTGTTTAGATGACATTTTATGCACTTGCCTAATGAAAAGACTTTGCTTTTCTCCAAAACCATTTTTAGTGTGATTTTCTCGGTCCATTGCATACGAATTCCACACCAGTTTGTCCGGATATGACTGGATGAAACCAGAAATATCCGGTTGGGTGTTCATTAACTGAATCTGAAATAAAGCTACAGACTCTGTGTTTGTGTATTCCTGATATTATCCACGGACTTTATTGTTTTGACTGTTTTTTCTCAGGGAACATTTAATTTGTGCTTGGAATCACTAATGGGTTCCACATAGAGACACCAGCTCTACACATTTTTATTTTCTAGGGAGAAAGCTAGAGGAACTGCAGCAAACAAACATGATATTTCTGTTTGTATAGATGACATTTTATGCACTTGCCTAACAAAATGTCCTTGCTTTTCTCCAAAAGCATTTTTACTGTGATTTCGTTGGTCCATTGCATATAAATTCTACACCAGTTTGTCCGGATATGACTGGATGAAACCGGAAATATCCGGTTTTATTTTGGCTAACTCAATCCCAGATATTGTTATGGCCTATGTGTTTGTGTTTTCTTGATATTATCCACAGACATTATTGTTTTGAATGTTTTTTATCAGGGAACATTCCATTTTGTGCTGCGAAACACTAATTGTTTCAACATGGAGACACCAGCTCTACACATTCATATTTTCTATTGAGAAAGCTACAAAAACTGCGGCAAACATGATATTCATCTTTGCGTAGATGACATTTTATGCACTTGCCTAACGAAAAGACATTGCTTTTCTCCAAAACCATTTTTACTGTGATTTTCTCGGTCCATTGCATAAGAATTCCACACTAGTTTGTCCGGATAAACTGGATGAAGCC